>NC_142803.1:31511224-31582924 GCF_049724085.1 Artemia sp. Qi Xiang Cuo | reverse complement strand
ACTACCTTCGCTAAAGCAGCTCTTCTTTCAGCTGAATAAAACGCTTGATCATTAATAAAACAGTTCGTAGTAACGAACTGTTAAACGGACTAAAAAAACGGAATTTTGATACCAATAGATATATAAAAAAAACATATTTTTATGTTAATTTAAAATATACAAGTTTCATCAAGTTTAGTCTTACCTATAAAAAGTTACGAGCCTAATAAAATCCGCCTTGTTTTCAAAAAAAAGGAGAAACAACCCCTTAAAAGTCATAGAACCTTAATGAAAATAAAACCATCAGATTCACCGTATCAGAGAACCATACTGTTGAGATGTCAAGCTCCTATCTACAAAAATGTGGAATTTTGTATATTTTGCCAGAAGAAAGTTCATGGATGCGTGTTTACTTTTTCCCCCCAGGGATGACCGTATTGACCCAGTGGTCCTAGAATATCGCAGGAGGGCTCTTCGAACATAAATTAGATGTTCTAGTGTCCTTTTTAAGATACCGAAAAAATGGAGGGCAACTAGGCCCCCTCCCACGCTCATTTTTCCCAAAGTCACTCGATCAAAATTTTGAGGTAGCAATTTAGTTTAGCATGGTCGAAAAAATATAATAAATATGTTTTTGAGGATGACTTAATCCCCAAAAGTCCCTGGGGGAAGGGCTGCAAGTTATGAACTTTGCCAATGTTTACATATAGTATTGGTTATTGGCAGGTATACACATTTTTTCAGGGGGAATTTTTCTGAAAGTGGGGGGGGGGTGGATTCGGGAATTACGTGGGAGGATCATTCCATAGAGGAAGTTTTCATGGGGAAGGGATATTGCTATGAAGGGGGCGCCAAATTTCCCACCATTATTTATAAAACGATCAGAAATCATAGGCAGCGCAATAGCGCTGCCTAAGTATTGAACGATGTTGGCACAATGTACTATTTATTTTTGGTTCTTGGTCTTAGACCACGGCACTTCGTATCAAAGGAGTTGTCGTAGAAACTTCGAAAAGGGCTCTTTCGATAGGAAATGGGAGTGGCTTGTGTCCTTTTTAATAGTCGAAAGTGATTGGAAGGCAACTAACACCCCTTCCACACCCACCATTTCCCCAGACACATCCAATAAAAATTTTAAGATAGCCATTTTGTTCAGCGTAGTTGATTTCCAGATAGAAATTATTTTTTTGAGGAGGACACTCCCCCACAGCCCTCAGGGCAAGGGTTGTAAGCAATGCCTTGGGGACATATAAGGTTTTTATAGAAAGTGTTTTCGTAGAAACTTTAGAAAAGGCTCGTTCGATTGGAAATTGAAAGGGCTAGTGCCCTTTTTAATAGTCGAAGCAACTAACCCCCCTCTCACGCCCACTATTTCCCCAAACACATCCAATCTTAATTTGGAGATAGCCATTTTGTTCAACGTAGTTGAAAGTTCTGGAAATTAGGTCTTTGAGGATGACTACTCTAGGGATATGGGTTTTAACTTATTTCCTGGGGATATATAAGGTTTTTTTTTTTATAGAAAGCGTTGTCGTAGAAACTTAAAAAAAGGGCTCATTTTATTCGAAATTTAAATGGCTAGTGCCCTTTTTAATAGTCGAAAGTGATTGGAAGGCAACTAACACCCTTCCACGCCCACCATTTACCCAAACAAATCCAATCAAAATTTTGAGATGGCCATCTTATTCAGAGTAGTTGAAAGGTCCGGAAATTATGTCTTTGAGGATGACATTCCCCCACAGGCCTCAGGGTAAGGGTTGTAAGTTGTGCCCTGGGAGCACATAAGGTTTTTATTGAACGCTTTGTCGTAAAAACTTGAAAAAGGGCGCATTCAATTGCATATTAAAAGGTCTCGTGCCTTTTTACATACTTAAAAGTGCTTTGAGGGTGACTAATCCCCCTCTCGCGCCCAGCATTTCCCCAAACACACCCCATCAACATATTTAGATATCCATTTTATTCAAATCATTTAAAAGTTTTAGAAATTAGGTCTTTGACGATGATAACCCCGTCAGAGCCCTCGGGGCACGCGTTGTAAGTTATGCCCTGGGGGCATATACGGTTTTTATAGATAGTGATGTTGTAGAAACTTCAAAAAGGGTTCATTCGATTGGAAATTCGAAGCACTTGTGATCTTTTTAATAGTCGAAAGTGATTGGAGGATAACTAACACCCCTCTCACACCCATTATTTCCCCAAACACATCATATCAATGTTTTGAGACAACCATTTTGTTCGATTTAACTAAAAAGTGCGCAAATTATCTTTTTGAGGATGACATTCTCTTTACAGCCCTGAGGGCACGGGTTTTAAGTTATGCCCTGGGGATATATAAGAACGATGTTGTCACAATGTACTATTTATTATTTTTCATATCCAATAAAAATTTTGAGACAGCCATTTTGTTCGACGTAGTTAAAAAGTCTGGACATTATGTTTTTGAGGATGACACTCCCCCCATAGCCCTCAGGGCAAGGGTTGTAAGATATGCCCTTGGGGTATATAAGATTTTTTTTTATTATAGAAAGCGTTGTCGTATAAACTTCAAAAAGACGCCCTCTGACGCCCAGCATTTCCCCAAACACATCAAAATTTTGAGATAGCCATTTTGTTCAAATCAGTTGAAAGGTCTGGAAATTATGTCTTTGAGGATGACAACCCCCTAACAGCCCTCAGGTCAAGGGTTGTAAGTTATGCCCTAGGTCATATAAGGTTTTTATTGAAAGCTTTGTCGTAGAAACTTCAAAAAGGGCTCATTCGATTGGAAATTTAAAGGGCTAGTGCCCTTTTTAATAGTCAGAAGTGATTGGAGGGCAACCAACCCCCCTCCCACGCCCACCATTTCCCCAAACACATCCAATCAAAATTTTGAAATAACAATTTTCTTCATCGTAGTTGAAAGTTCTGGAAATTAGGTCTTTGAGGATGACAACCATGCCCCTCCCAGCCCTCTGGTTAAGGGTTGTAAGTTATACCCTGGGGGTATATAGGGTTTTTAGTGAAAGTGTTGTCGTAGAAACTTCAAAAGGGCTCATTCGATTGGAAATTAAAAGGGCTAGGGCCTTTTTAAATAGTTGAAAGTGATTGGAGAGCAACTAACGCCCCTCTCATGCCCACCATTTCTCCAAACACATCCAATCAAAATTTTGAGATAGCCATTTTGTTTACCGTAGTTGAAAGTTCCGGAAATTATGTCTTTGAGAATGACAACCCCCTTACAGCCCTCGGGGCAAGGGTTGCAATTTATGCCCTTGGGGCATATAAGGTGTTTATAGAAAGGGTCGTTTTAGAAACTCAACAAGGGCTCATTCGATTGAAAATTGAAAGGCCTAGTGCCCTTTTTAAAAGTCGAAAGTTATTGGAAGGCTTGAAATTTTTATAGTAAACATCAATGTGGGTACAATGTATTATTATTATTTTTCTTTTTTTGTTTAGAACAGGGTACTTCGTATCGAAGGAGTTGTCTTAGGAACTTCGAAAAGGGCTGATTCGATTGAAAATAGAAAGGGCTGAAAAAAGGGTTAATAGTCGAAAGTGATTGGAGGGGAACTGGTCGTCCTCGCACGCCCACCCTCCCATTTACCTGTTATGTTTAAAAACTAAACGTTGCCTTAAGATTAAATCAAAATGCACTGTGTTAATGCTAATTCCCAATAAGGCATCTCAGCAGTATCTCAAGAATGATTGAGGGTATTAAGTTCCAACTTTCGGGGCTACTTCTGCTCTTAAAATCTAACCAAATCAAAATAGCGTAAGTGTATCCAAGCTATAAAAGAAAGTGAACAGATTTTTTTTGCGAATGGTATCAAGTTTTCTATTTCAGGTAAACTAGAGGAGGTATGAAACTAAATTAAACACTACTATTTGTGTCCAAATTTTTAAAAGGGTGTATGTTGTTAAAACTTGCTGTAAATTTTTCTCCAGCATACAAATAGCAGGCCAAACTATAAAGTCTTAAAAAACGAAAAGATTTAAAGTATTAGTTTCTTTTTCCCTGAAAAGACTATGTCAATATAAAACGAAAAGAAATTAATCAAAAAACCTTTTTCCACAAGATAAGTTTTTCAAAGAAAAGTAAGGAACTCCATTAAACCAAAAATGAGCAAAAATAAAATAAAATAATCTACCAAGCGTGAAACTACCACAAATTAGTATCGATAAATAAATGAAACCCAAAACGAACAGAGATTACAATATATAACCGAGCCAAACTCAAAACGAGCAGAAATTAATATGAGTAGGGCTCAAAACCCCTATGCCATCCCAAGGCCAGAACATAATTTGCACTTTACTGAAAAAATACAAATGAATGTGCATTGTCAGTTTACATATACTTAGTTACATATACTGATATTTAGTAATCAAAATGTTTATATTATTTGATTTATTAAAGTTATAAAAGTAAAAACATTTATATTTTTTTAGTAAAGTGCAAATTATGTTCTGGCCTTGGGATGACATTGGGGTTTTGAGCCCTACTCATGTTGATTTTTGCTCGTTTTGAGTTTGACTCTGTTATTTATTGTAATTTCTGTTCGTTTTGGGTTTCATTTATTTATCGATGCTGATTTGTGGTAGTTTCACGCTTGGAAGATTAAGTTTTTTAATTAATTAAATAAAAAAATAAGTTTTTTCAAATGAAAGTAAGGAGAAAAATCAAAACTTAAAACAAACAGAAATTATTACGTATATGAGGGGTTTCGCCCCCAAGCCAATACCTCGCTCTTTACGCTAAAGTTTTTTTTAGTACTTTCATAATAGCTAGTTATTCTAATTAAACGACCTTCGTGATTAAGGGGTCATTCTTAAAGAACTGGAACAAAATTCGAACTTTAACGTAAAGAGCGATGTATTGACTAGGGTGGCGAACCCCCTAATATATGTAATCAAAATATACGAATATAGAAGTTCGTTAAGTAAGTTACGTATATTTATTACTACTAAAAACGTTCGTAAATAGAATTAAAAGTTCTTGTGCCGTTTTTAGGTAGCCAAAAAATTGGAGGTCAACTAGGCCCCCTCCTCCGGCCCTTTTTTCTCAAAATCGACCGATCAAGATTTCGAGTAAGCCATTTAGCCAAAAAAAAAAGTAAAATTAATATGCAAGTCTCGTTTTAATTATTCATGTACGGAGAGCCAAAATCAAAACCAGCATTAATTCAGAAACGTTCAGAAATTAAATAAAAAAACAAGTTTTTTAACTGACAGTAAGGAGCGACATTAAAACTTAAAATGAACAGAAATTATTCCGTCTATGAAAGGGACTGTCCCCTCCTCAACACTTCGCTCTTTTCGCTAAAGTTTGACTCTTTCTCACAACTCTATTTTTTAAAGCAATAAAAAACTTTAGCGCAAAGAGCGAGGCGTTGAGAAGGGGACAGCCCCTTCCGTATACTTAATAATTTCTTTTCGTTTTAAGTTTTAATGTCGCTCCTTACTCTCTGTAAAAAAAACTTGTTTTTTTCTAGTGAGAACTAAAGGTGTTTGATGACTCCGGCACTTCTTAATTATAAATTTAAGAGTGAAAATTTGGTCGACACATCCTGTGCCCTTCCTACGCAAACCTCACAGTTCTTCATTTAAAACTTTGTCTATAGCATCTTTAAGTCTAAAAAGTATTATCATACTAAGTAATTTTCTACTTACAGAAACAAGGCTAAAGCCTCTATTTTTACCACACTTACTCATATCACCTTTCAAGCTTTTAGTGTTAAATATTTAGGTTTTTATCTAGATTGCAATTTGAGTTGGAAACTACACTGTGATGCAATAGCAGCATAAGTGGCAAGAGGACTGGGTTTTACAAGAAGGCTAATGAACAAGCTTCCACCAAGAATTCTAATGATCCTCGATCATTCTCTTATCAATTAGCATCTGTCTTACGGTTGTTTGCTGTGGACAAGTTCTTTTGTGGCAAGTTTTAAATGAGTCCGAATTTTATAAAATAAAGTTGTTCCTGTCTTAGGAGATTATGTGAGATTTGAAAATAGCACTTTGAGTTGCTTCACTAAAATGAAAATTTTAAACATTTATAATTTAAGAGATTATGAATTATCTGTTTTTGTTTATCAATGTTTGAATCGTTATTCGCCGGAGTGCTTTTGAGAAATTTTTAAGTCTAACTCGTTTTATCATTGTTATTAAACTACATATTCTTAAGGGATAGTGTCTGAGGCTGGGAGTACTCAACGAGGATCTTTGTTTCTGCGTTTTGCAGGACCAAAGCTGTGGAATTCTCTCCCGGAGAGTATAAAGGTGGCAGATAATATTAGCCAGTTCAAGAGTGGGTTGAAACGCTAGCTTCTGGGAAGTTGTTTGATTAATAGGTGAAGCGTGAATATATGGAAACAACCATCATAGACAACCCAATTGGTTTCCCCGATGATTGTTGAAAGATGATGTAAGCGTTATTTTTGTTAATAAATTATTTTTCTCTCTCTCTCTCTCTCTTACACAGGACTTTAATTAGGGTTTTCCTAAAATCGCTAGGTACTTCCCCTTTTCCACAAACCAAACAGTTCGTGGTAATGAACTGTAAGCAAGGAGCAACACAGCTCAATAGCAACCAAAACTTCAAAAAACCAAATTTTGATATCAATAAATATATCAAAAGAATCAGCTAGTTGATTAAATAAAAAAAACGTTTTTTCAACTGGAAGTGAGGAAGCAACATTAAAACTTAAAACGAACAGAAAGTATTACGTATATGAGGGGTTCGTCCTCTCGTTAATACCTCACTAGCTTTTTTGAAAGTACTAAAAATACTTTAACGTAAAGAGCGAGGTATTGACGAGGGTCGGACCCCCTCATAAACGTAATAATTTCTGTTCGTTGTAAGTTTTAATGTTGCTCCTTACTTTGAGTTTAAAAAACTTGTTTTGTTTTTTTTATTTAATTTTTGATCGTTTTTTTAATAATGCCGGGAAAACCGACACCCCCTTCATGGAAAATTCTCTTCCCACATGAAAAGATCCTCCCACGTAACCCTCCCATCCCCCAACAGAAAAAAAACCCTAAAAATGTCTGTAAACTTCCTAATAACCAATATTATTTCAGGTGAAATAACTGAACTTAAAAAATCGGCTTCGGAATGGAAACTTGTTGTTAAGTCAAAGCGTGCAGCGAATAAAATTGCGGAGAATGCTAAGAACAGTACCTCAGGTATCTCGGTGGGTGTGAAATCCCCACTGTTTACAGGAATCCTGAAAGGCGTACCGACCGAATACGATGAGAATCAAGTCAAAACTCTTGTACCAAACTGCGTGAAAGTTTCACAGTGCGGAAAGTCCCGAGTGATCAAGGTCTACTTTGAGTCAAAACGAAACCTGAATCAGTTCTTGAAAGTGTTCGTGAAAGATGGCAACAAAAAGCTGCTGCACAAGCATTTTTATATCTCCCAAAGCGTTGTTTCTCGTGACATAAAACTGGGCATCTGGCCTCGCAGTGCTCCAATCCGGCCCTCTGCTCTCGCTGTGGATCATGCGATCACATATCTAACAGTCCTCTCCGTGTTCGGAAAAAATGTTCTGTCTAGAATGTAAAGTTGCCGGCTATACTTGTTACAGTGTAAAGTGCTCCAATAAAAACAGTCAACTAGCAAAGCCCACTGTATGATATTCTGTCTACTACTGCACAAGCTATATTTTCGTGAAATATAAATAATGGACGTTTAGTCAAACTTCCTGTGATGAAAGATTTGCTTTCGAACTGTAACGTACTGTGCTTGCAAGAATATTTTTTGATGAGTCATAGTTTAGACCATCTGAAAATTGACAATAATTTTGCTAGCTATTAGGTACCCGCTAAATGATCCGCTTCCAGTGGCCACCCCTCGGGTGGTATTGCGATGCTTGTTAAGATTTCGTGCCGGTCGAGTATTTTTGACTCATGTGATTTTTTTTCTTACTGTCCTTGTAGAAGAGTATGTTATTGTAAAAGTTTATCTTTCGACAGATTACCGCAATGACCGATCGGAATTTTTATTTACTGCTTGTGAGAAACTAGGGTCTTGCCTTGCAAAGATTCACCAATTACATAAGTGTTGTGTTATTATAGGAGGTTTTGACTGTAACTTAACTGACGCCTCGTTATTGTGTACTTCTATTTTGTCTGGCATATTTGACGATTGGCTTAGGATCTTCCCGAAGGATCTCGATTACACTTACACACACCATTCAAATTACGTGTCGAATCTTGACCATGCAGTTTCTTCTGCAAATCTCCAAGTCTCCAAGTGTCACCTGTTCATTTCGTTACTGACTTCCAACTATAACACCACCTTCCAATATCTGCATCTGTTTCATGTTCTTCTGCTCAGTCTACTCCCACCCCACAACCACATCAGCCTCACGCCCAATTTTACAGGGAATGGAAAAACATTCATGGTGATTTTTCGCCACAATTACTAGTTCTGTCCTTCATAAAATTCATGTGCCGTTCCAGCTGCTCATGAGAAATCCGCAAGCTGATGCAAATGAAATACGAGTGTTGCTAGATATCTATCTTGCACAAATTTACCATACCCTGCGATGCGCAGAAAAAGCCACAATACCTCTTAAACGTAACGAAGCATTGGTCCAATAATCCGAGCCTAGTTGAAGCTTGGAAAAAATTCAAATGTTGGTACCATTTATGGCTCCAGTTTGACCGTCCTCGCTCTGGTTGGGTTGCTGACATTCGTCTTTCTACCAAAAGAAATTTTGCAAGAGAACTAACTATCCACGTGAACCAGATAGCTGAAGAGACGTCCCAGCAAGCTTCTCTGTCCCAACCTTCCTTCTGGAGAAATGTATCAAGGGATCCTCCTAGCGCCCGCCTATCTGCTCAAGCTATTCCTGATTCCGAGTGGAATTCATATTTCTCTGCAGAATCCTCCCCGCCAGATGCCGCCCTACAGTCCGAATATGAAGATAAGCTTGATACATTTCTGTCTAGTTGTCTAACCGATAATTTTGTTGTTTCGGTTGATTTTCTACAGCAAGCAATCCAACGCCAAAATACGTAAGAAATTTACTGGCATCAATAAATAAAGCGCTCTTCCCATTCTGCATGGAAGCGAGCTGCTGGTAAACCCTATTGCTCTTTTGATGCAGATTATTGTTACCCAAGGAGTTGTACCTTCTTCTTCTTTCTCGATTGGAAATGTCACTCCAATTCCAAAGAAAGGTAAACTCACCACCCAGTGCTCGTCTTTCCACAATATAACGGTGGCTACTACCTTCTGTAAGCGTTTTGAACTTCTATTCATTGACCATCGGAACGCAAAATGCTCCACCTTACCAATTCGGATTCCAGCCACGTCTCGGTTGTGCCCACGCTTTGTCGGTTCTCGCGAACGCATTGATCGGTACCGATGCATCAAGTGAAATTCTTGTGTTAGCCGGTCACGATGTTCATAAGCATTCGATTCTCTCATTCACATCGCTATGCTACTCCATGCAGCAGAACGTGGACTGAGCCCTTCATATATCAGAGCCCTTCGAGACATGTAATCTCGTCTTAAAGTTCGCCTAATACTTCACCCATTATCTGAAGCAGACGACTCTCAAGTCTACGCACCAACCCCTAATATTTTGTCAACGTCGAAAAAGGTACCCGTCAAGGTGCTGTTTCTTCCCCTTCACTCTTCAATAATGGAGTTCTTGATGCACAGTCAGCTGTTCCCACATTTCTCATCTTGGCCAGTCTTGATTTATCTCTCGTATGTTATGCAGACAACATTCTGAATTTGAGCCGCAAGGTCCAGCACATTAGCGAGATTCTTGCAACGCTACTATCGGAGTATGCAAAACTAGGTCTTCAATTCAATGCTGAAAAATCCGAAGTTGCATTCATCAACTGGAAACAAGTGTCGCCTAGGGATATTCCTCTCGGAAATAGTAGGATTAAGCCAGTAGATCATATCACCTACCTCGGTCTTCCCATTGGTTAGTCAATAATGCACACACGACAACTATTAATTACCCCCATTGAACGTAGAATTGGGTTATCTTATGCTTCTTTTGTAACGAATAAGTTACGCTTCAACCGCCATCTTCTTTCGAAACGTTTCAACTTTTGAAACGTATTGGAAAATGCTCACAAAATCTGACAAGTCAAAAATTCGTTCAGTCTTCTTCCGGTTCGCAAAATATCTTTTACATTTTCCCCCTTGGACCCGCAACTCTTATTAAGTTAGAAAATTGAGCATCGCTGACCCTATTATGGCTGTGGAAAAGCAAATTCGTGCTTATAATTCCCGTTTGACAAAGTTGAACCATCCTTGGTCGTCGGTACTGACCCAGTATTTAAGATGTATTTGTTGTGTTTTTTTAAGTGTTTGTTTTCGCGCTTAGTGTAATTGTTGCAATTTTAAACTGATTGATGATTTAGTCTCTTTTCGTATGATTCCAATTTAAGTGACGCTGGTTATTCTCGATGTTGGTGTCAATTTTTCGCTCACTAGCCTATATATTGCTGACTTACTTGACTTAACGCTCTTGCTCAGCAGGGTCACCAGCATAGACAAACTGGTTGAAAGCGCTGTCAGTCTTCTCCAAGCAGCCCTGTCCAGGGCTAAGGATAGGGCCTCATTTGGGTTGATGTTGCGGTTCAAGAGGCGTTGATTTATAACATTAGCCCATCTGTTGCGCAGCCTCCCCTCAAGGACGTTTCCAGACAATCGATGGATTGAAGTCCCAAATGATCCTTGCAGGGGCAGTTGGCGGGAGGCGGAGTAAGTGGCCGTACTATCTTAGAGAACGAGCTTCTACTTGGCTGGAGAGGTTTGGATGGCATCGACCTTTCTTAGCTGTGTCTGGGTTATCGGCCGTGTCTCAGAAGAGTACAGTATAATGCTTGAGACTGTGGCGTTATAAATACAGGCTTATGTGAGGCAACTAATTTGGGGTTTGTGGAAGGCTGCTCTCAGGAGTCATCCAAATACAGAGTTTGCCTTGGCTGATCTGGCTGAGATTTCGGCGTCAAGTATGCCATTTGATGATATAAATGATCCGAGATAAGTGAACTGCCTTACCAGTTGACTTACATAATGCGTATATTACTAATAATTTAACTGTTTATTAATTATCCATTCTTTTAAGCATATTGTTTTGAGTAAGAAGTAAAAATTCCATGATTGAATAGTTTCCTTCTTTCTGATATTTATGTATATCGGAGTAAATGAATCATTTGTTGAAAGTGATCCAAATTCAAGACCAGCGGACGAAAGTGTCGTTTAATTTTTTTACCGTTTCTTGTCATATTTAGACTAGTTAATATGATTATCTACTGTACACTTTTAATTCACTAATGATTATTTGGGTTAATTTTTTTTTACAAATTGTGGCTTGATGCAACGATGCTCATATTGCTTATGTTTGTTCAGTACTTGGGAGCTTAAAACCAAAAACATTTCACATACCTGCAGTGCAGTGTAGCCTATAATTGAGTTTCTCTTTCTCGTCTTTGTAATTTGTTCTAAGAGCTGATTTAGATCTTAGCTCCAGCGTTCGTCACTAAGTTTATTATCACTGCTAAGTTTATGTGTATTTATTTCTTTTTTTCGTTTATTGCTCCGTCTTTTCTATGAAGGGTTTTCCAATAAATAATAATAATGAAACTACATGTAAATAATAGGTAAAGTTTATAACTTCCAGCACTTCCCTCGGGGACTGTGGGAGATTAAGTCACCCTCAGAGACATAGTTATTAGATTTTTCGACTATGCTGAATAAAATGGCTATCTCAAAATTTTGATCCGGTGACTTTGGGAAAAAATGAGCGTGGGAGGGGGCATAGTTGCCCTCTAATTTTTTGTCACTTAAAAAGGGCATTAGAATTTTTAATTTTCGTTGAAATGAGCCCTCTTACGATATTATAGGACCACTGGATCGGTAAAATCACCCCTAGGAAAAAAATCACATCAAAAACAAACAAGAAACCAAAAAAAAAAACAAATAAACACGCATCTGTTATCTTTCTTCTGGCAAAAAAAATACGAAATTCCACATTTTTGCACATAGGAGCTTGAAACCTCAACAGTGGGGTTTTCTGATGGTGAGATCTTCATTAATATTCTATAACTTTTTGGGATTGTTTCCCCCGTTTTTAAAAATAAGGCAAATTTTCTCAGGCTCGTAACTTTTGATGGATAAGACTAAACTTGATTAAATTTATACATTTAAAATAACCGTAAAAATCCGATTCTTTTGATGTATTTATTGGTATCAAAATTCCATTTTTAGAGTTTTGGTTACTATTGAACCAGGTTGCTCCTTACTTACAGTTCGTTACCACGAACTGTTTGATTCCAATATATAAGATTCATTAAGCCTTGTGTTACCTGTAAAAAACTGTGAGCCCAAGAATTTGCCTGATTTTAGAAAAAGGGGAAAAACACTTCCTTAAAGTCAACAAATCTTGATGAAAATCACATAATCTGATTCAGCATATCAGAGAACCCTACTGTACTGGTTTCAAGCTCCCATCTGCGAAAATGTGGAATTTGTTTTTTTTATTTAATTATATTCATAATCTTCAATAGCTTTATGTTTAATAAAAATTCTTACCTCATAACCACCATATTTAAGCAACTCATGTAACACACTATCAGCACTTGGGCCCTTATTATTTTCTAATATTTTTAGTACTGTCACCAATTCTTCCTCACAAAATACATCTTTCCTCACATCCAAGGTGTCACAAACTTTCTTATTCTTCTCTATCTTTTTTTGTAACACTATCATGGTTTAGCACACTCTCAAAATGTTCAGCCCATCTCTCTTTAATTCTTTCCTTATCACTAATTTCCAATATTTAACTGGGTCAAGTCCAGATTGACTAGCCTACTCCCTCTCAATTTATTTACATGCCAGAACAATATTTTATTTTTATACCGTCTAGCTCCCTCTTCCAGATGGTTGGCAATTTTTATCCATGGCCTCCACTTCACACCTCCTTAGTTCATATTTTAATGCTTTCTCAGCTTTCTTTACATTCCTTTTATTTTCGTGTTATATATGACTCAAATAATTCTTGTACAGGCCCCTCTTCCTTTCTATTAAACATAAAGCATTGTCACTAATGCTTTTCTACCTTTCTTCCTTAAGATGCCATCAGCAACTTCACAACTTATTTTCCTAAAATTATCCCATCCATCTTCTACATTGTCAAATTTTGAAATTGTTAGTTTAGTATTCAACTGTTCCAGGAAAGTTTTTCTCAAATCCTCATCCTGGAGTCTACCAACGTCGTAGCTGCCAGGGTGGTGGTTACTCTTCCTAAATTTCAGATTTAAATTAACCCTAGACAGTACTAGATAGTCATCTTTACTTATCAAATCAATAACAGCACTCCTATATACCCTAATATCTTTTATTGATCCTGTCAATCTTCGGATTACAATAAGATAATCAATAAGGTTAGTTGTCTCACTACCATGTCAATGCCATGTTAACTTACGGTGCATTTTATGACGAAATACTGTATTGGTTATAACTAGATTGTTATACCTACAAAATTGCAGTGGTCTGTAGCCATTACTGTTTTCTTTTCCAACACAAAACTTACCTAAACTAGGATACCATCTATCCCTATTTCTCCTGACCTGGGTGTTAAAAACCTCTAATGAAAACACAATATTTCTACCTGGGACCCTTTCTATTTGTTCCTGAAGCTGTAAGTAAAATTCATCTGGGTCACTGCCCTTTGGTGGTGGAAGGGATGCATATATCAACTTAAGACCTTCCAAGACATATCTTAGGCTCTGGAAGTGCTCCTGAAAATTTCATTGACCTGAATCAACTACTCTCAGCAACAAGCCCCTTTCAGAGTTTTACCAGTAAATCCTTTAATATTTTTTGTATTCTGATGCTCACAAATGTACAAGATTATATATTGTATGACTATCTTTTGAATACTGAAAAACTTCTTTTTCTTTTTTATATAAGATCTTATATGTAAATTTTTTTATAGAATATGGGGATAATGACTTGCCCAAATCTTACATGCCATGCAGATGGATATGGAACAGCTTTGTTTAAAGTAAACTTTTTTTGATAAATATTTGTTGTTTTGTTGATAGTGCTCAGAGTTCCAAAGCAGAGCAACATGGTTGCCCTAGCCTGCCCTGGGCACCAGTTTGTATGGGATGCCATCTTGTGCTGCACTTCACATCTGATCAAATAAAATTTAGACCCTAACATCCAGCACCGGAATGTGCCAACATATGCCTTGAAAATGTATTTAACTATGCCAATATCAGTTGCTTTTAATGAAAGAAGCTTCAGCAAATTAAGGTTAATTAAAAACTGTCTTAGAAACAAGATGGCCAAGCAGTGGTTGATATACTTGAGAATAATCCACATATGACATATATAGCTACCACTAGACTATGCAATAACTTTTTCACTAATAGAATAGTGAGTTTGTGGAATTTGCTCACCAAAGAAGTAGTCACTACCCCAAGTACTTCTGCCTTTAAAAGAGCCATTGATGGAGAATGATCATCAAAGCCATGGCAAACTGAGTGGGATGCCATTGAGATGTCCAACCATCATCATCACAAACCACCAATTCTATAGGATTTAATCTTTATTTTTCTGGACAATGCAATTTAATGTAATAACATAATGTGGCTTTGAAGCTTTCATACAGAGATATTATAATGACATTTATTCAAGATAAGAAAATAAAGTTAAGTTTTAATCATAGTATAAATATTACAACAGTAGCAAAAAGCCCTATGCTCCTCATTAAAGATTTTTGGGAAACATCAGTCAATGCCTCTCTTCATGACTCTGCCTTTGTGTATGTGAAAGGACAAATCATACATATGCTATGATCTGATTGAATGCAAAGTAGCAACTGAAGCTATTGCTCTGATGTAGTGGCAACTTCCTAGTCAGCACACTATGATGTGTCCCATTTTTGAACCAAATTGTTGCTACTGTTATATACTGTGGGTTTAATCTACCAGACATAAATAATTTAAATTGTCTTGCCAATAATTTTTTTTTTTACATAGAATCTTAGAGTTTTTCTTCAACCTTATTGTACATATTAGGATTTCTTTTAGATAAGATTTATTAATAATTAATCAACATATTAAAAATATACATTCATAAATATATTAACAATAGTGAAATAAAATAATTATATAAATACACAATAAATGAATATATTTTGTATAGAACTCTGTTTAATTTATTTAACTCTGTTGAATTGAGGAGAGGTCAGTATCATACCAAACTCCATTGCTGGATGTACACGTTTTTATTACATGTGTATTGCAGCTGACAATTGTTCTTTTGATGGTGCCAAAAAGTCTGACCACATTTGCAACAGTTGAGAGAGTATGCTGGCAGAACTTTTGCTGGGAGTCTACCCTGACTCCAATGTCATGCTAATCTTTTGTTGGTGTCAGCATGGAGCAACTGCCAGGCTTGGGATTGAGCAATGAGACCTGTTACTTATACTTGTTTGGGTCAGAATGGAGCATCTGCATTTTTCATTATGGCACAACCAATATATCCATGCATATAAATCTTAACTATTTTTTGAAATTATTTTAAAAGCTCAACTTTATGATTTAAAGTTTGATCCTAATCTTGAAAAATGACATAGGGTCCTAAACTTCAACAAAAGTATCTAAATCATAGATAGACTTTTTTTGGACAGATGTAATCAAGACAAGTGTTATGAAGCAAAATAACTATATTTAAATAGGCTAAACTGTAGGAGTAACTTTTGTCTAAAGTTAAATGTTGGAAAGCAAAGTTTTCTAAGATTATAGCCTGCCAATCCCAAGTAGAATGGTCTTAACTATCACCCAATCCTAACCATCTCAACCTACATAGGCTAGAGTAAATCATGTTTAAGATTAGAAGCCTATAGACCAAGTTTTAAAAGATACATTTTAAACAAGATGGTATTATGCCTAGAATTGGGACTGTTGACACTATACCCACCCCTAACATGCAAATATATAGCCAAATTATATATTTCCCATTTTTTTATTTTGTTGGCATTGAGTCATTTTATGGATGCATAGACTGGAGCAAGAGTGATGGATGGGAAATATGTAATTTGGGATAAGCAATAGGCCTATACTTAAACATTGGGGAGAGGGGGGGTGAAGTAAAGTAGAATTGCAGTCATAGTGTGTTAACTATAGTTATTCTGCATATTATGAAGTAACACTGAGTCATCAAGGTCAGTGCTCAAGGGAGGGCGAAGAAGAGGAGGAAGCCAAATTTCTTGGCAATAGCCTACCTTCCAAGGTTGTATTTTTGGCCCTGGATTCATTCCTGAAAATTTATTTGCATAAATCAAACACTTTCAAAGATGGCAAAAAGCTTCTTAACTAGAACTTTACCTCTTAAAAGTTAATTCATTATTTTACTGAGGATGTTTGCTTTATCCTAAGCTACAACTTACCCAAAAAGTAATTCTTCTGTTTTCTTAATCTTGATATATACAATGCCCTGGTTTCTGGAGGTAAATTTTTCCACCATTTACGAAAATTTCTACCAAACAAGAAAGCACCAATTCTGGCAATAGGAGTTACAACCAAGGCTATAATTGGTGGAATTGCTTTCCTTGGGGGAGAAGAATGAAATAATAGCTTTTGTGAAAACAATTTGTCTTTGATCATATATTTACTATTTTTAAAAATTAAGCTTCTAGAAGCAAATGACAGTGCCTTGCTAAACATTTTTTTATTGGTTTTCAGCTATTCCTCAATCAAAACCATAATCCTCATTTGCCTCGTTTAAATTACTACAATTTTCTATTCTATAGCAGTTCACAATAAGACCTAATGCTGAGATTTTAGCTAGCTGGCGGATTTAGCATCGCTGTTTTTAGAAGTTTTTGACAGCGAGTCAGAAACTGATTTGTCAAAAAAGTGAAAAAGCTATTTGTCACAAATGTTATCTAAATACAACACCTTAATATAATGTAGGTCATTGCAGTACTATCATTATCTTTTTCTGCTCTTTAATTAAATATGAATGTGACGTTGGTCACATTCAAATTGTTATTATTTTCAAAATTAATGCACTTAAGTACAGTGACCCAAAGGGTGCATGTCCTGCCCATGACCCACCAAAATACTGCCATGCCCAACCTATGAGATGTGCACCCCACGTTGGGAATCAAGGGTCTAGAGCAATATAAGGGCACATCATTTTTCGTTAACTTAAAATGACCCGAACAAAACACTGTAGACAAGGTGGATGATTTGGGATCTCTCAGACAAAGGTATAAATGACTTTTTATTTTTCTTCGGAAATGATCACACGATTAATAAATGTTTAAGATATAATTAAATTTACTTTCTAACTAGTCACTTTTGCCAAATAGCCAATAAGAAGAAAACGACCTTCAGAATTCTTAAATAAATAAAAAATTCGAAGAGAAAAATTGCTATTAAAGAATAAGGACTGATTGTTTAAATATGAGCAGGGGGAGGGTGGTAAGGTGTGTCCCTGAAAGATTATGTGGGGTTATTAACTTCCCCTAATTGGCGTAGCTAGTAATATTCACATGACAACTCGTGGTCTTAATTGTGGGTATATTCTTATGGTTCTTATTACTAATTAGTTTCTTGGTTCAGTTATTTACTTTTTCCTAAGATTGATCTGTCAGTTGTATAAACTATTGCATAATCTTTTGGCGTGGGAATACTAGGTGAAATCCTTAGTGTTGCCTGGATACAGGAAATTCTATAGTAAATTTTTACCATTGTATGAATAGTGGGGATACGACGGCAAATCCTTAGTATTTTATCTTGTTTCTGAACAAATTCTTCTAGTTGCTGTCTCACAGACGTCATTTTAACAAAAAGTCAGTATTTTTATCTTTGGTAAATTTTTACATAGTAGTTTCTCGGGAAAATTCTATATATGAAATGCAGAGAGTTGGAAAATTTTAAATTTAAGTAATGACAGACAAGACAAAAACCAGGGTTACCGTTATTATTTTTTTTTTTTTTTAAACAGCACAAATAGCAGTAATTTTATCTTGTTTCTGAACAAATTGTTCTAGTTGCTGTCTCACAGACGTCATTTTAACAAAAAGTCAGTATTTTTATCTTTGGTAAATTTTTCCATAGTAGTTTCTCGGGCAAATTATATATATGAAATGCAGAGAGTTGGAAAATTTTAACTTTAAGTAATGACAGACAAGACAAAAACCAGGGTTACCGTTATTATTTTTTTTTTTTAAACAGCACAAATAGCAGTAATTTTCACCATTTGCCTCGTTTTTTCGAGGCAAAAGAGCAACTGCAGATGGCCCGTGTGGGGTCCTTCCCCCGAACTCCAAGCTTTGATTGTTCTTATTGGCGTACCTAATGTTATATCACGTGTCTTCAAGGCATTTTATATAAGAATTGTGCTTTGTTATGTAATAAGGTCCCTTTAACATATGATTTAGAATACTTCGAGAACTATTTTTTCCGGAAAATCTTTTTTTTTAGTTAAATTCCTAAGAAATTGGGTTATGCAAGATTATGAAATTCTTATTTTCTTCATTTTTTAAGAATTTTGAAGGTTTATATCTTTAAGATTTATATAAGTGTTAATTATTTACCCATATTCTTATAGGAACGATCAATTTAAGAGGTGATAGGTTCTGCCTTAAAAATAGTCACTGCTGTTAACCCTCTTACAGATGGTATACTAATGACAACACATCTAGGTGAGACAGTAAGCGATTTAAATCTCAAAATATTCTTCAAATTTATGTTCTGAAACCATGGCCGAATCGATAAATTCAAGCACATTCCAACATTTCAGCAAAGATAGGGCAACACAAGACAAAGTTGACCTATGAGCTGGCAAAGGTGTTCCCTCTGCTTTAACCATAACGTCACAAAATTCACCGCTAATTTTTCGCCCATTAAGCAATTAAGAATATTAGCAGTACTTGAATTAAAGTTTCCTGAAGATAATTTTTTTTCAAACTTGTAATCTGCTCACAAATATGAGGAATAAAACGCTGTTTTTATTTATATCTTCCAAAACATCTGTCTCTATCCTTCATCAGTTCCTAAAACAATTGACCGTTAAATACGCAAATTAAGCGGGAATGAAGCAAAAGATATGCGTATACTAACAAAGAATTGACACAAATACAGAATAGCTAATTTCCATTTTCTTACAGTTTACTCCTCTTATTTAATAGCGAAAGGTTTTTCTAAAAAATTATTTCTCATTATTTTTATGTCGATTATTGCAAAGTCAATTTTTGTAAAAACAAGCTGAGTACGAAACCGCATATTTTCTATTCCCTCATCCCTTCACCGTCTTACTGTGACTGGGTTCAAATTCTGGGGCCATCTTGCGCTCTTAAGCATGGATTCTTGCATATTTGCGTTAGGTCCTTCACCATTATTTCATTTCTGAAAGTAAAGATTCTCGTTCCTATGTTTTTCTTTAACAGATAAATAAAAGGTCAAATAGGGATAGAATCCATTTAATAGACAGTGATAAATTTCACATAAATACTAGATGTTTCGGTCACATATGCAGTGACCGTCGTCAGTAGTAATACTAAACATTTTATATACAAAATAAAATAAACTATATATTGTTTAATAATTTTATTCTTTCCAAAGCATAAACGGAAGTGAGTCTTTTCGACCTTCTTGGATCTGGTTCGTTAGCATTGAATAAACTAACACTTGGACAGAGGTTAATCGCATTGGGTGAATTGAACTTTAATCTATCTGATTTTAATAAATTATCGTAAATAGGGTTCCAACCAAATTCACCCATGTCTCTATTTAAAGCCAAATTCTTCTATAATATTTTCTTAATTTCAAGAGTTGACGAATATTTGCTTTAAGCCCCGGTCCCTAGAAATTAAAAAGACATTATCGAACAAAATAAAATCGTCTGGAAAATTAAAAATATGTTCCAAAAGGGCCGAAGTGAAATTCTTAAGGCCTACAATTTAAAAAATCAATCAGCAAAAAATCCCTTCAGTCATGACTTTAACCTTTCCAGAGAAATACTGCTAAATAGCAGTAGTGATCTACCTAGTGATGGAAATGGAACATGGAACAGGACAAGGAAACCTATGCCTGAGGCATGAACATACAGTGCAGTCTAACCAGTACATTGGCTTACCAAGGACAGTCACCTATTACTATGAATTATAGAGGAGTTACCAGACGGGTTTCTAAGGCAAATATCAATTGCACATGGAATTACACAAGAATATACAGTGCAGTTTGACGAGAACAATTTTTTTTTTTTTTAACCAAAAACTAGAAATTGTCAACCTTTTCAAATAGAGTGAGTAGAACCTGTAAAAGAGTTTGATAACCTCTAGCTTAAAGGCATCTCATCGAGTTTGATTAAGAATGCAACATGTCTAGAATTGATGCCATATGCTGTTGAATCATTTACCAAAAAATAACTATATTTGCAAAAAGAAGGGTTTAGCATTTGCGAATTGGACTCTATGAACGATATTAATTAATGTTTGAATAATAGGATCGTTAATGATTCTAATTAGTGATTCGATCGTATGAAGATGGAGAAAAAGAGTTAAACTGATTAGCAGTTAAGGTAACCCCGAAGAGCATGTTAACTCATAGCTTATTTATTATAAATTTGGGACATTATCAATCTATGGAAATGTTTAACGATGATACAATGGTCTTATGATTTGACCTAGCTTTACTTCTTCGATGTGTTCTGTATAATACAAAAGCGGCGTTTGAACAGTGTTGTCAATTTAAAATAGAATCTAACGTTTTAGTATACTGAAAAGTTGATACTAAGAGAGATGTAGAGGGCAAGAAAAGAATTTTAATAATAAAATTCAGAAAAAACTTTACATTCGTAATAAAGGAAAATTTAGTATATTATTTTAGTTTATTTTTGTTTAAGAAAATGCCCCATCTTTAACAAATTGAGCCTTAGCTAGTTAAAACTGTGCATAAATACTTCAATTTTAGTTGTATTGCACAGCTAGTAAAGTAAAATTTAGTATTTATTTCTAATTTAAGTGTTTTCTGAAGTAAATGGCCCATCTTTAACAAATAAAGCCACATCTAGTTGAAACTGTGCAAAGATTCTTTATTTTTTGTCGTGTTACTTAGGTAATAAAGAAAAATTTTTTATTTTTTACTAATTTCAATGTTTCTATTAAGAAAATGGCCCATCTTTAACAAAAATAGCCATAGCTAGTTGAAACAGTGCATAAATTCTTGATTTTTTGTCATGTTACTTAGGTAATAAAGAAACTTTTGGTATTTTTTTCTAATTTAAGTATTTTTTCTTAAGAAAATGGCCCATCTTTAACAAATAAAGCCTCAGCTATCTCAAACTGCGCGAAATTTTTTGATTTTTTGTCGTTTTACTTAGTTAACTTGTGAACATTTTTTATTTTTCCCTAATTTTAAGTTTTCTCTTAAGAAAAAGGCCCATCTTTAAGGGATATATCCTTATATAGTTGAAAATACGCATAAATTCTTCAACTTCTGCTAAATTAAAAAGCAAATGAAAAAATGGTTTGTATTTTTTTTAATTTAGTGTGTTTTCTTAAGAAAATGACCCATCTTTAACAAACTTAGCCGTAGCTAGTTGAAACTGCCCATAAATTCTTCATTTTTTGTCGTGTTACTTTCGTAATAAAGGTAAATTTAGAATATTTTTTAATTGATTTTTCTTAAGAAAATGCCCCATCTTTAACAAATTTAGCTCTAATAAGTTAACAATGTACTTCCATTTTTCAGTCCCCCTTTTATTGCGAAGGAAGTACGTCAATACTTAGTATGTTTTTCTAACGGGAGAGTTTTCTGAATAAAACGCCCAATATTAAACGAAATTATCTATAAATGTTCACGACTGAGCATCAAATCCGCAATTTCAGTTTTGTTAGACCGCTAGTAAAAGAGCATGTGGTATTTTTTTTTTAATTTAGTGTGTTTTCTTAAGAAAATGACCCATCTTTAACAAACTTAGTATTTTTCCTAATTTTGAGTGTTTTCTTAAGAAAATACTCATCTTTAACAAATTTAGCCTTAGCCAGTTAAAACTGTGCTTAAATTCTTCAATTTCAGTTGTATTGCACAGATAATAAGGGAATATTTAGTAGTTTTTTCTAATTTGTGTGTTTTCCTAAGAAAATGGCACATCTTTAACAAACATAGACATAGATAGTTGAAACTGTGGATAAATTATTCATTTTTTTGTCGTGTTACTTAAGTAATAAAGGAAAATTTGGTATTTTTTCGTAATTTTGAGTTTTTTCTTAAGAAAATGGCCCATCTTTAACAAATTTAGCCATAGCTAGTTAAAACTGTTCATAAATTCTTCAATTTTAGTTGTGTTAAAAAGCTAATAAAGGAACATGTAGTATTTTTTCTAATTTAGTGTGTTTTTTTTTTAAAAATTACCAATCTTTAACAAACTTAGCCTTAGCTAGTTGAAACTGCGCATAAATTCTTCATTTTTTGTCGTGTTACTTTCGTAATAAAGGTTCATTTAGTATATTTTTTTAACTTATTTTTGTTTAAAAAAATAACCCATCGATAACAAATTTGTCCTTAGCTAGATACAAATGTACATAACATACACAAACTCTAGTTGTTGTAAATATCTAATAAGGGAATAGGAAGTGTTTTCTCTTGTTTAATTTGTCCTATTAAGAATATGGCTCTTCTTTAACAAACTTAGTCTTAGCTACTTAAAACTGTGTGTACATTTTTCATTTTTTGTCGTGTTATTTTCTTAATACACAAAATATTATTCTGGATACCCATACACCTATTGATGAGGACTGATGTCTCTAATTCAATATTTTTTTCATGAAAGCAAACTATTTTTTTTAACTAATTTTTTTTTTACTTCAAAATTATTCAACTTTTTTTATATCTCTAAATCATATCAGAAAAATAGAATGACCCTTTTGATTTAAATTTTAAAATGTATTCTTGTGCATACCCATACTCCTATTGATGACGACTGATGGTTCTAATTCAATATTTTTTTTTTCATAAAAAACAAACTAATTTTTTAACTAATTTTTTTTGGACTTCGAGAATATTCAACTTTTTTTTTACATCTCCAAATCATATCAGAAAAATAGAATGACCCTTTTAATTTAAATTTTAAAATGTATTCTTGTGCATACCCATACTTCTATTGAGGAGGACTGATGGTTCTAATTCAATATTTTTTTCATGAAAACAAACTATTTTTTTTAACTAAATTTTTTTTTAGACTTCGAAATTATTCAACTTTTGTTTTACATCTCTAAATCATATTAGAAAAATAGAATGGCACTTTTGATTTAAATTTCAAAATATATTCTTGTGCATACCCATACTACTAATGATGAGGACTGATGGTTCTAATTCAATATTTTTTTCCATCAAAAACAAACTATTTAAAAAAAAAAGATTTTTTTTTGACTTCGAAATTATTCAACTTTTTTTTTACATCTCTAAATCATATCAGAAAAATAGAATGACACTTTTGATTTAAATTTTTAAATATATTCTTGTGCATACCCATACTCCTAATGATGAAGACTGATGGTCCTAATTCAATATTTTTTTCATAAAAAAAAAATATTTTTTTTAATTTAAACTTCGAAATTTTTCAACTTAATTTTTTTTGTACGTATCTTAAAATGACAAAATACGAATACAAAATACAAAATACATCTATGGTCTATACTCTATGGCCGGTTATCGACACTACCTAGTCTATTGCATGTATTAAATCAGTATTTTTTACGCAGTGGAACGATAAACACATAAGTCATATCTTTAAAAAAGTAAAGATGGAGCATTTTAATAAAGTGTGTTCACATGACAATGTTAATGTAGCATTGAATGCCGACAAGGAAAAGTATTTAAACTGTGAAACAAGTACAAGTGGTACCCCTATTGGAAATGTATGCAACTCTTATGTTGGTGGATATGCGAGATTGAAATCTCCAGAGATGATTACACTCAAAGAGAATGCCAACATAAAAATAATAGTTAATGATAGAGGACAACTCCTTGCTACTGTTGCAGGTAACACATTACCTACTGATACATCCTAAAAAAAAGATATAAAAAAAGATCAAAAAAAGAAAGGCCTACTCTTCTACTAATATCATAAACCATATCTTGTCTACGTGCCGAAACTGTTACCTGCGTACATATAATGTGATAATAGACAGTGAAATTGCCAGAAAAATAAAAAGGGCAATGGCAGAAAGTATCACTATGGAATATAAAGATGTATTTATGAAAAAAAAAAGTATCAGCAAATTTTACTAACTTTGATCAAAAAATCAATGGACAAAATACTACCAGCGACGAATTTTATGTTGACCATGATGATGAGACACCAGTAGAAGTTGTATAGGAATCAAAATAGAATAATTGTTATTTTACTGATTATGAACTAAAAGGAAACAATATCCACAATAACAAGAGAGAAAACTGTGAATTTTTTTATCGAAAAGATTCAAAATGTCCAAAAGTTGATCATTGATATTAATAATGTATCTTAATATATTTTTGTATTAATATTCTACGTAGCATTATTTCATTAAAAATATATTATGCATTACATTGTTATTGTTTCATTATTTTTAGAGTATGCTAGCATATCAAACGTTTAGAATGTCTATTAAAACATTGGAGATGTAAGAAAAGGAATTTGCATACGTCTATTGTCAGATACATGGGATAACATTGACAAAATCTAGGTATCAGAATGAATAAATTCTTTATCTACATCTGTTGTTGGATATGTCATTATGAAAAAATTGTAAGTAAGTAAGTAAGTAAGTAACAAACTCTTTCTTGAATTCACCTCTTGGATACACAATACAGAAATTTAATTCCGAAAATTATGAAAAAAAATTGAACAAATTCCTTATTAACATTCATTATCGATTGAAGTCACTTCCTGGACAGGCAATACAGCAATTTCACAAAATCTAAGCATAAGAGCGATTAAATTCTATATCAACATCCATTTCTCGGATACATAGGAAAAAATTGACAAAATCTATGTGTTGGAGTGAAGAACTTTTTTTTATCAACATCCTTTGTCTGATACATCGCATAAAATTGACAAAATCTAAATATCAGAATGAATAAATGCTTTAACAATATTCTTTATCGGATACGTCGGATAAAATTGACAATATCTAAGTATAAGAGTGATTAAATTCTATATCAACATCCTTTTCTCGGATACATAGATTAAAATTGACAAAAACTAAGCGTTAGAGTGAATATTTTTTTTTATCAACATCCTTTGCCAGTTACATCGGATAAAATTGACAAAATCTAAGCGTCAGAGTGAATAAATTCATTATCAACATCCTTTGTTGGATAAGTCGGATAAAATTGACAAAATGTAAGTATCAGAGGGAATAAATGATATATAAACATGCTTTTTAAGGCATTATAAACATAATTTTTTCGATATATCTGATAAAATTGACAAATTCTTAGTACCAGATTAATTCAATTCTATATCAACATCCCTGTCTTGTGTATATGGGATAAAATTGACAATATCTAAGAATCAGAGTGAAAAATTTATTTTTTATCAACATCTTTTATCAGTTACAACAATTTTAATTAACAAAATCTAAATATCAGAGTGAATAAATTCTTTTTTAGCATTCTTAGTTTAATGTTATGAATAAAACTTACAAAATCTAAATATCAGAGTGAATAAATGCTTTAACAACATCCTTTGTCAGATATGTGGGGTAAAAATTGACAAAATATAAGTGTCAGAATGAGTAAATTATTGTTATTAACTTCCTCTGTCAGATTCATCGGATACAATCAAAATATCAAAAGTATATGTTAAGTTATGTTAGCTTACGTGCGCGCACGTAAGCTAACGTCACATAAGGTATTGTTTCGCTATTGGCGAGCTGCTTCTCCTGGGTTACTCCCAGGTAGGTTCTTGAGACTATCTAGTTTCGTCCTCTCCTTAAATAACCAGTTTTTCAACTTTGGAGAGGTGAGCACCGACACCCTATTTAAAAAAAAGAAGTAAAAACTAATTATTCGAAGAAATTGTGTGAAAATGATGAAGTCATTACCACTCTAAGTGAACCTAAATTAACTCAATTTTTTGAATATCTCTCTCACTATAACTGTGTTTTTGAGCGGGTGTGCTACCATCTATAACCAGTCTAACCTAAATTCAACGTAACCACGCAAGAAGTCAAAATGAATAGAACTTGGATTTTATGACTGTTATCTGATGTATCCGATAAAAACTTTGAAAACAAATTTATTCTTTCTGGTACTTTGATTTTGTCAATTTATCCGATGTATCTGACATGTGATGTTGATAATGCATTTAAGAGATATTGATAAAGCATTTATTCACTCTGATACTTAGATTTTGTCAATTTTATTCCATGTATCTGAGAAAGGGATGTTGATATAGAATTTAATAACTCTGATACATAGATTTTGTCAAGTTTATCCCATGTATTCGAGAAAGGGGTGTTGATATAGAATTTAATCACTCTGATACTTATATTTCGTCAATTTTATACAATATAACCCATAAATAATGTTATACTGCATTTAAGGGATATGTGTAATGTATTTATTCACTCTGATACTTAGATTTTGTCAATTGTATCCCATGTATCCGAGAAAGGGATGTTGATATGGAATTTAATCACTCTGATACTTAGATTCTGTCAGTTTTATCTGATATATCAGACAAAGGATGCTGATAATGCATTTAAAGGATGTTGATAAAACTTTTATTCACTCTGATACTTAAAGTTTTTCAATTTTATCCCATATATCAGACAAAGTGATGTTGATATGGAATTTAATCACTCTGGTACTTGGATTTGGTCAATTTTATCAGACATATTTGACAAATGATGTTGATAAAGCATTTATTCTATCTGATACTTGGATTTTGTCAATTTTATCCGATGCATCTGACAGAGGATGTTGATAACAAATTTTTTATTCACTCTGACACTTAAATTTTGTCAATTTTATCCAACATATCCGACAAAGGATGATGTTAAAGCATTTATTCATTCTGATACTTAGATTTTGTCAATTTTATCCTATGCATCTGACAGAGGATGTTAATAAAAAATTTTGTATTCACTCTGATACTTAAATTTTGTCAATTTTATCCAACATATCCGACCAAGGATGCTGTTAAAGCATTTATTCATTCTGAGACTTAGATTTTGTCAATTTTATCCTATGTATCCGAAAAAGGGATGCTGATATAGAATTTAATAAATTTGATACTTATATTCTGTCAATTTTATCCGACATATCTGACAAAGGATGTTGATATAGAATTTAATCATTCTGATGCTTGGATCTTGTCAATTTTATCTGATATATCAGAGAAGTGATGCTGATAATGCATTTAAAGGATGTTGATAAAGCATTTATTCACTCTGATACTTAAAGTTTGTCAATTTTATCCCATATATCCGAGAAAGTGATGTTGATATGGAATTTATTCACTCTGGTACTTAGATTTTGTCAATTTTATCCGACATATTCGACAAGTGATGTTGATAAAGCATTTATTCTATCTGATACTTAGATTTTGTCAATTTTATCCGATGTATCTGACAGAGGATGCTGATAAAGAAAAAATTTATTTGTGAAGCATTCATTCACTCTGACACTTAGATTTTGTCAATTTATCCAACATATCTGACAAAGGATGTTGTTAAAGCATTTATTCATTCTGATATATAAATTTTGTCAATTTTATTCAACATATCCAACAAAGGATGCTGAAAAAGCATTTATTCACTCTGATATTTAGATTTTGTTAATTATAATTGTTGTAACTGATAAAAGATATTGATAACAAATAAATTATTCACTCTGATACTTAGATGTTGTCAATTTTATCCCATGTACCCGAGAAAGGGATGTTGACATAGAATTGAATTAATATGATACTTAGAATTTGTCAATTTTATCCGATATATCGGACAAATGATATTTATAATGCATTTAAAGGATGTTGATAAAGCATTTGTTCCCTTTGATACTTAGATTTTGTCACTTTTATCCCATGTATCCGAGAAAATGATGTTGATATGGAATTTAATCACTCTGATACTTAAAGTTTATCAATTTTATCCAACATATCCGACAAAGGATGTTGATAATGAATTTATTCACTCTGACGCTTAGATTTTTTCAATTTTATCCGATGTAACTGGCAAAAGATGTTGATAAAAAAAAATAGTCACTCTAACACTTAAATTTTGTCAATTTTAATCTATGTATCCGAGAAAAGAATGATGATATAGAATTTAATCATTCTGATACTTAGATTTTGTCAATTTTATCCGACATATCCGATAAAGGATGTTGTGAAAGCATTTATTCATTCTGATATTTAGATTTTATCAATTTTATTCGATGTATCTGACAAAGGATGTTGATAAAAAAAAAACTTGTTCACTCTAACACTTATCTTTTGTCAATTTTTTCCTATGTATCCGAGAAATGGATATTGATATAGAATTTAATCACTCTTATGTTTAGATTTTGTGAAATTGCTGTATTGCCTGTCCAGGAAGCAACTTCAATAGATAATGAATGTTAATAAAGAATTTGTTCAATTTCTTTTTTCATAATTTCCTGAATTAAATTTCTGTATTGTGTATCCAAGAGGTGAACTCAAGAAAGAGTTTGTTACTTACTTACTGACTTACTTACGATTTTTTTCATAATGACATATCCAACAACGGATGTTGATAAAGAATTTATTCATTCTGATACCTAGATTTTGTCAATGTTATCCCATGTGTCTGACAATAGATGTATGTAAATTCCTTTTCTTGCATCTCCGATGTTTTAATAGACTTTCTAAACGTTTGATATGCTAGCAGTCTCTAAAAATAATGAGTACATTACAATGTAATACATAATATATTTTTAATGAAATAATGCTATGTAGAACATTAATACAAAAACATAATATGACAAGGTATTAATATTAATGATCAACTTTTGGGCACTTTGAATCTGTTTCATAAAATAGTTCACCGTGTTCTCTCTTGATATTGTGGCTATTGTCTTCTCTTAGTTCGTAATCAGTAGAATAATCATTATTCCATTTCTAGTCCTACACAACTTTTACTGGCGTGTCATCGACAGGCTCAATATGCTTTTCGTCTTTGGTATTATTTGGTTCATTGAATGTTTGATCAATGGCAGTAACGTTTGCTGGCACTTTTTTTTCATCGATTCATCTTTATATTCAATAGTGATATTTTCTTCCATTGCCATTTTTATTTTTCTGGGAATTTCACTGTCTATTATCACATTATTTGTACGCAGGTAACAGTTTCGGCACGTAGACAAGATATGGTTTATGATATTAGCAGAAGAGTAGGCCTTTCTTTTTTTGATCTTCCGTTAAATGCTAATACCCGAAAACTGACGATAGGATGTATCAGTAGGTAATGTGTTACCTGCAACAGTAGCAAGGAGTTGTCCTCTATCATCAACGATTATTTTTATGTTGGCATTCTCTTTGAGTGTAATCATCTCTGGAGATTTCAATCTCGCATATCCACCAACATAAGAGTTGCATACATTTCCAATAGGGGTACCACTTGTACTTGTTTCACAGTTTAAATACTTTTCCTTGTCGGCATTCAATGTTACAATAACATTGTCATGTGAACACACTTTATTAAAATGCTCCATCTTAACTTTTTTAAAGATATGACTTATGTATTTATCGCTCCACTGCGTAAAAAATACTGATTTAATGCATGCAATAGACTAGGTAGCGTCGATAACCGGCCATAGAGTACCAGTGGGAAACCCACATCGTGTCTCTGAGAAAGAATAAATTACAATTTTTAGTCCCATAATCATATTTTTTTATTTTAATATAATTACAAAAAAAATAAATAAATAAATAAAGTTGAAAAATTTCGAAGTTTAAATAAAAAAAATAGTTTGTTTTTTGTGAAAAAAATATTGAATTAGGACCATCAGTCCTCATTATTAGGAGTAGGAGTATGCACAAGAATATATTTAAAAATTTAAATCAAAAGTGTCATTCTATTTTTCTGATATGATTTAGAGATGTAATAAAAAAAGTTGAATAATTTCGAGTTCCAAAAAATTTTTTTTTATAAAGTGTTTGTTTTTTATGAAAAAAATATTGAATTATAATCGTCAGACATCTTAATTAGGAGTATGTTTATGTACAAGAATATATTTTAAAATTTAGATCAAAGTTGTCATTCTTTTTTTCTCATAAGATTGAGAGATGTAAAAAAAAGTTGAATAATTTCGAAGTCCAAAAACAATTTAGTTAAAAAAATAAGTTTTTTTTCATGAAAAAAATATTGAATTAGAACCATCAGTCCTCATCAATAGGAGTATGGGTATGCACAAGAATATATTTTAAAACTTAAATCAAAAGGGTCATTCTATTTTTCTGATATGATTTGGAGATGTAAAAAAAAGTTGAATAGTCTCGAAGTCCAAAAAAAATTTAGTTAAAAAAAATAGTTTGTTTTTTATGAAAAAAAAATATTGAACCATCAGTCGTCATCAATAGGATTATTGGTATACACAAGAATATATTTTAAAATTTAGCTCAAAAGTGTCATTCTATTTTTCTTATATGATTTAGAGATGTAAAAAAAAGTTGAATAATTTTGAAGTCCAAAAAAAATTTAGTTAAAAAAAAAGTTTGCTTTCATAAAAAAAATATTTAATTAGAACCATCAGTCCTCATCAATAGGAGTATGGGTATGCACAAGAATATGTTCTAAAATTTAAATCAAAAGGGTCATTCTATTTTTATGTTATGATTTAGAGATGTAAAAAAAGTTGAATAATTTAGAAGTAAAAAAAAATTAGTTAAAAAAAAGTTTGCTTTCATGAAAAAAATATTGAATTAGAGCCATCAGTCCTCATCAATAGGAGTATGGGTATGCACAAGAATAAATTTTGTATTACGAAAGTAACACGAAAAAAAATGAAAAATTTATGCGCAGTTTCAACTAGCTAAGGCTAACTTTGTTAAAGAAGGGTCATTTTCTTAAGAAAACACACTAAATTAGAGAAAAAATACTAAATGTTCATTTATTAGCTGTTTACCACCACTAGAATTGAAGAATGTTTTGCACAGTTTTAACTAGTTAAGGCTAAATTTGTTAACGATGAGGCATTTTCTTAAACAAAAATAAATTAAGAAAAATATACTAAATATTACTTTATTACGAAAGTAACACGACAAAAAATGAAGAATTTATGCGCAGTTTCAACTAGCTAAGGCTAAGATTGTTAAAGATTGGTCATTTTTTTTAAGAAAACACATTAAATTAGAAAAAATACTACATGTTCCTTTATTAGCTTTTTAACAAAACTAAAATGGAGGAATATATGAACAGTTTTAACTACCTAAGGCTAAATTTGTTAAAGATGTGCCATTTGCTTTAGAAAAAACTCAACATTAGGAAAAAGTACCAAATTTTCCCTTATTACCTAAGCAACGCAACAAAAAATTAAGAATTTATGCAGAGTTTCAACTAGCTATGGCTATTTTTGTAAAACATGTGCCATTTTCTTAGGAAAACACACAAATTAGAAAAAAATACTAAATTTTCCTTTATTATCCGTACAATAAAACTGAAACTGAAAAATTTAAGCTCAGTTTTAACTGGCTAAGGCTAAATTTGTTAAAGAAGGGTATTTTCTTAAGAAAACACTCGAAATTAGGAAAAATAATAAATTTTCCTTTATTACCTAAGTAAAACGACAAAAAAAATGAAGAATTTACGCGCAGTTTAAACTAGCTAAGGCTAAGTTTGTTAAAGCTGGGTCATTTTCTAAAGAAAACACACTAAATTAGAAAAAAAAAATACTAAATGTTCCTTTATTAGCTGTCTAACACAACTAAAATTGAAGAATTTATGCACAGTTTTAACTAGCTAAGGATAAATTCGTTAAATATGGGCCATTTTCTTTAGAAAACACTTAAATTAGAAAAAATACTAAATGTTCCTTTACTAGCTGTGCAATACAACTAAAATTGAAGAATTTATGCACAGTTGTATCAAGTTAAGGCTAAATTTGTTTAAGATGAGGCATTTTTTTAAAGAAAAATAAATTTAAAACATATGCTATATGTACTTTTATTACGAATGTAACACGACGAAAATAAAGAATTTGTGCGCAGTTTCCACTAGCTAAGTCCAAATTTGTTAAACACGGGCCATTTTCTTAAAAAAAATCAAAATTAGAAAAAATACTAAATTTTTCTTTATTTTCTTTTTATCACGGCAGAAGATGAAGAATTTAAGCGTATTCGCAAATATCAATGGCTAAATCCCTTAAAGATAGACCTTTTGCCTAAGAAAAACCTTAAAATTAATGAAATATACCAAATGTACCTATGTCAATTATAAAACACGACAAAAAATGAAAAGTTCTCGCGCAGCTTCAACTAGCTATGGCTATATTTGTTAAAGATGGGCCATTTTCTTAAGAAAAAACTTAAATTAAAAAAATATACTAAATGTTCCTTTATTACGAATGTAAGGTTTGTTGTGAATTTCATTATTAAAATTCTTTTCTTGCCATCTACATCTCTCTTAGTATCAACTTTTCTGTATACTAAAACGTTAGACTCTATTTTAAATTGACAACACTGTTCAAACACCACTTGTGTATTATACAGAACACATCGAATAAGTAAAGCTAGGTCAAGTCAAAAGACCATTTTGTCATTATTAACCATTTCCATAGATTGATATTGCCCCAAATTTATAATAAATAAGCTATGAGTTAACATGCTCTTCGGGGTTACCTTAACTGCTAATCAGTTTAACCCTTTTTCTCCGTCTTCATACTATCCAATCACTAATTAGAATCATTCACGCCCCTATTATTCAAAAATAATTAATATCGTTCATACAGTCCAATTCACAAATGCTAAACCCTTTTTTTGCAAATATAGATATTTTCTTGGTAAACGATTTAACAGCATATGGCATCAATTCTAAACATATTACATTCTTAATCAAACTCGATGAGTTGCCTTTAAGCTAGAGGTTATCAAACTCTTTGACATGTTATACTCACTCTATTTTAAAATGTTTAAAATTTTTATTTTTTTTTAAAAAAAAAAAAATTAAATAAAAAAAAATTTGCTCTTCAAACTGCACTGTATATTCTTGTGTAATTCCATGTGCAATTGATATTTGGCTTAGAAACCCGTCTGGTAACTCCTCTATCATTCATAGCAATTGGTGACTGTCCTTGGTAAGCCAATGTACCGGTTAGACTGCACTGTATATTCATGCCTCAGGCATAGGTTTCCTTGTCCCATTCCATGTTCCGTTTCCATCAATAGGTAGATCACTATTAATAGTTTCCGAAATTATCGACAAAAAATACAGTAATACCTTCGTCAATTCGTGTGCCAGGTGTGGTTAATTTTCCATCAAGAACTTTAATGGTACAAGAACAGTCAGTGCTTGAAAAGGGTCCAAAATGCTGTTTTAAACCTAATAAAGTCCCCGTGGAAGCTATTATCTCTTCAGTAGAAACATCTTTGCATAAAAATACAAGCCAAATAAAAGATGTTAGCTTAGTGAGAGCTTCTACCGTGAAAACCCTTTCAAATTTTCTATTGAAACCTGGATTTCCTAGTACGACCATCAATGACATAAGAATTCGAAAAAACGTAAAAAAGTATTGTTCAGTTACTATTACGAAAGCAAATAAGGGTAACAATTTAGTTTTGATGAATACTCAGGATTATGAGTCAAAATTATGGATTTTGCCAAATGATGAAAGAACCTACAAAAGGGTTTCTTGTAATCTGACAGACTCTTATACAAATAAGTTTAAGAACGATTTAAAGTGCTTGAAGGACGAATGAAAAATTATGCCTCAGCTTTATTATAAAAGCCAGTCACGCAGTTTCTTGTGCCCTAAATTATATGGACTTTCCAAAATCCATAAGCCGAACCTACCATTACGAGAAATTGTGTCAAGTACAAGGTCACGGACAAGTGTTTTGAGCAAGTGTTTAGTATCAATCAGTGACGGATCAAGGGGAGGAGTGAGGAGGCGCGCGCCCCTCTAAAGTAGGCTTAACTAGTGAGTTTACTTAATTAACGCAAGTTCGCTCTAATTAAACTTGCTCATAACGCAAGTTTATCGGATCAACTTATTTTGCGCCCCCCTAAAACAAATCTTGGATCCACCCCTGGGGTCAATCTGTAAATCATTTTTGTCTGCACAAATTTCTTACATTAAGAATTCTTCAAGTTTAGTTGAAAAACTAAAAAAAAGTGGAAATCTTCAAGTTCTTTGCTCTCAAGCTTCGACATTGTATCAATGTATACAAATATTAATGTAGAAGCAGCCGAAACTCTTCTAGAAAGAAAGCTATTGCGAAATTTGGATTTGATTAGTGGTGAAACAGATTTGGAAGTGTCTGTAATTATGTATTTACTGGGGTTGTGCAATGAGTTTTCTTATTTTTGCAATTCAGAAAGGAAATTTTAGAACACGTAAATGGTTTACCTATAGGGGCCCCTTTATCTCGTCTATTAGCTAATATTTTTGTGGAAAATATTGAAACAATTACGTTAGCTTCATATTTTTTTTAACATAATTCTTGGGGCCGGTATATGGATTACATAACTTCAGTATGGAGTTATGGGGATGAGGATTAAAAGGATTTTTGGAACATCTTCATTGTTTGAAGTCTGATTTAAAATTTACTGTTGAATTAGAAGAGGATGGGAAACTTCCGTTTCTTGATGTTCTTCATTTAAAAAATGGAAATAGTCTGGATTTTAAAATTTACAGAAAACCGAACAATAACAATAGATTTTTGTCGTTTAGCTCCGGTCACAATCACCATGTAAAAATTGCTTTGGTAATTCTTTAACTGACTGGACCTTTAGTATTTGCTCTCTGAAATTGTTTGAGGAGGAGTTGTCCTTTCTAAGAAAAACACTAACAAGTATCCAGAGTGGTTAATTAACCAGACTTTTTCAAAAAGAAGAAAAAAGTTTCTAGAGATTTCTAAGTAAGTCTTGGAGACAACTAAGGAGAAAGAAATTTTTATGTACCCGGGCTAAGTGAAAAACTTAAAAGGATTTTACAGAGTACTGGTCTAAAGGTAGGTTTAAGAAGTGGTAATACTTTGGGTAGGTTTCTAAATTCTCGGAAGGAGTTAACTTCATTGGGGCAACAAAGTGGGGTCTATCAGATCCCATGTATTTGCGGAAGCTCATATGTGGGATATACTGATCAGAATTTGGAAATGAGATTGCTACAGCATACAGACTCTATTTCGTCGGCTTCAAAGATAAATTCCAAGCCTTAAGATTTCACTTCAGCCCTTTCGGATTTTTTTTTTCATTTTACAGGTCATTTTATTTTATTCGATAATGTCCTGATTTCTAGGGACCAGGGTTTAAAGCGAAATTTTTGCGACACTCTTGAAATTAAGATCATTTTGTTCAAGAATTTGGCTTTAAATAGAGACACGGGTGAATTTGGTTTTAACTCTATTTACGGTAATTTATTAAATTAGATAGAGTGAAGTTCAGTTCACCCAATGCGATTAACCTCTGTCCGAGTGTTAGTTCATTCAATGCTAACGAACGATCAAAAAAGGTCAAACAGACTCGCTTCCGCTTTTGCTTTAGAAAGAATAAAATTATTAAACAATATGTACTTTATTTTGTATATAAATTAATGTTTTTAATTGCCTTAGTTTAGGCTATTGTTACTACTAATGAAAGTCACTGCATATGTGACCGAAATCTCTAGTATTTTTGTGAAACTTATCACTGTCTATTAGAAGGATTTTATCCCTATTTGAAGTTTATTTGTCGTCATGGAAAAGCAGTGTGCTGTTCGAAATTATCTACGTTTTTCTTTTAAAATCATTTTTGAATTTCAACAGTGACATATTTTCCTTATAAGTGAAATATCGATGTTACAAGGGGTCAATACTATATAAATTTTTAGCATTGACCACTAAATCACCAGGGCCGTAGCTCCAGTATTTTCTTGGGAGGAGGTGGGAGCAACAGGTATCTACATCCGGCGAGTCAAGGGGGCCAGGTTATATAATAATTTTTCTCTAAATTTTTCGGGGAGTAGGGGACAAGTACCCTCCCCCCCTCCTAAACGACACCCCTGTAAATCATCAACGGGAAATCAGAGTATATGAAATATACTCTGATTTCCATGGTTTTGAGAAAAATCCTTTTTTCATTTTATTAAGGTGTACTATTTCTTCCTTTTCATTATACTGATGTTTTAGAACATAGGTTAAGTTATTTGATAGAATTTTTAAAAATCTGTAGGGCCTGTTCTAGAAACTCTGTAGGGCCCGTTCTAGAAGGGACAAACTTTTTTGTCTCTTCTAGATTGGTTTTGTATACATAGACCAAGTCTCCTAAACATTAATTAGTCTTATTTTTGCTTTTTTTGTCATATTTTCTTTTTGTTCTGTTTTCGCATCTTCCAAATTGTCTTTAACCTGTTCCATAGATTTTTTCATTCGCCAAACCATTTCTTGTTTATATTGGTCTAGATTGTAATATATTCTGTCATTTTGTATTTCATCCATACAAATTCTGGGTTCTCTTAGATGTTGTACAAAAATGGCGTTTCTTTTAAAGAACATGAAAAGCCGTATTCACTGCAAAAACTACGCATGGTATGTGGTCGTCCCAATTCTCATTTTCCTGCCTCGCATCTGTATCCAGCATGAAAGCTAATTCCCTGTGTTTGTGTTCAACCTTTACATTTGATGACGTCATGTAAAATGAGGTTAATCAGCGTTTTATGCCCAACTATTCCGTAATTTCCTCTAATAATTTGGCTCTAAGGCACAGCCCATTTTCATTAAGTAAAATTCTAGGGAAAATCCCGTGTTACAAAATTAGCCGTTTGACTAATACTTTCGCAATGGTTTTTGCCTTTTCATCTTTAATTTGGAAAGCGTTTAAATATGAGTTGAAATGGTCAACTATGGTTAGTACACATCTATTTCCTATCCTGGAAACTGGTAAACTTCCTGCTGCCCCCCAAATGTCTATAGACATTAATTCTACTACCCCTGAAGGGGTGGGGTATTGACCCGATTCGGCCCTAGGGGTCTTCGGTGGCGACGTTTGTTTGGCACACTCTCGGCAGCCTCGTATGAAAGTTTTTACTTTTGATTACACTTTTGGAAAATAAAAATTTCCTTTTATCCTTCCAATAGTTTTCGCTTCTCCCATATGACAGCCACTAGTTTCGTGTGCCATCTGTAGAATCTCTCCTTCCAGCGATTTTGGAATTACTGGAATAATTTTTAAGTCGTATTTTCTGTATTCTTGTGATGCTCTGTAATATCTTATCAAAAGATTTTTGCTTTCATCTCGATCAAAATTATTTAAGTCCTTCAAAAAATGTTTGAAGTGTTCCGGCAGTTCTGTTCCTTTTGATAAAAAGGATTTCATGACTGAACAAAACTCATCTTTATCTTGATGTTTCAAAATATTTCCATTAGATAGTATTTACACCCCTTCAATTCGTCTTGGATGTTTGTTGTCAAATTTCCTTCCGTATCTGGATTTCGTGACAAATAGTCTGATAAAATGTTTGTGCGGCCCTTTATATATATAGGTGTATATGAATATGCTTGCAGACATAGTATCCATCGTGTCAGCCGAGCTGAAGCATTTTGCATCGTATGTAGCCAAATTAGTGATTTTTGTTCTACGCGTAAAATGGCTTTTTTTTCCAAGCAAAAATTGGCGAAAATATTCTGTAAAAATTACAACTGCTAGGCATTCTCTTTCAACCGTTGAATATTTTCCTTCTGCCTCTGTCAGAGACCTGCTGGCGTATCGGACTATTGATTCTTCTCCTTCCGAATTTATGTTTAATAATATGGCCCCAATTCCGTACCCCAATCGCTAACACCAATCGCTAACACTCTTTAATTACACCCTCTTCTTCCATTTCCTTTATTAGGTCATCCAGCCATGGTTTTAAATCATAAAGTGTTTTATTAGGTGTTTTTTTAATTGGAGGACCCTGTGTTGGTATTTTGTGCGTGATTAAGTGTGTTAATCCGTAATCCCTTTTGTGTCTTGGGAATGTCAACCTAAAGTACCAAAGAATATTTCCCACCCGGGTTTTTATATTGTCCAGTAAATGTTTTAAATCAAATTGTTGCAAAAAGTCAGTTTTTGTCATTCCATACTTTTCGTGCGGTTGCGGTTTCGACGCCATTTGTTGGTGGCTAGTTAAATTTACGCTTAATTCTGGGCTGCTTAATGATTTCATTTCTGAATTTGACATCTTTTCCACCGACCCAAGAGCTATTTGATTCAGCTTTACTTTGTTACTACTTAGATTTGATAATTTTAAATATGTGATACCATTTTCAATTTTAATAACTTGATTTTCCACGAAAATCGTGGGGTATTTCTCGAGGGTGTATCCCCTCTATCATGGCATCCATTGTTTTGACCTGTCCTTCTTTTTTATTTAATGTCGCTAGCACTTGAGCTGTTGTTCCCCCTTCTATTGTGATTTTCCCGTTTATTTTTAAGTTACAATCCGAATCGTCACTCTGTTTATCTTTCGTCATTTAAATTAGGCTATTGGTTTCATTTGGCTGGCTTATGGTTATTGTATCAGTTAGGGGTTCCCATACGATCCTATATTTCCTTATAACATCTACACCTAGAATACAAGGAAATGCTAGCTGCTTACTGGTTATCACCGTTACTGTTATTACTTTATCCCCTGTGCTAAATTTTAATGGACATTCCCCCAAAATTGTCAGCTTTTGACCTGTTACTGATGTCAGGGTATTCTGACATCTGCTTACTTGATTTTTGACACTAAGAGGAAACCTCTTAAAAACGTCCTCTCGAATTATTGATTTAGACCCACCCGTATCAAGTAAACACGGTAAATTTTGGAAACACTCAATTTTAAAATAACGCAAAATCGGTAGATTATTATTATTTGCATTTGTGTCACAACACTCTAAACTATAAAGGGGTCTTTGAGATGATTCAGCTCTGTCGACCCTTACAGCCTGGTTTCTCCGTTTAAATGCCCACTGTTTGACCAAAAGTTTCTGGGTTATCTCAGTTTTCTTCACTCTTACTATTTTGACCCTGGGTGTTGTTAAACGTTTGCTTTCTAGGCCTAAATTCAGGAATATTATTAGGTGTTTGCCAAGTGTTATTTGTTCCCTGCCTTCCTAAATTTCTGCCCTCCTGCGCTCTGAACTGTTGTCTTGTCTTGCACATCTGGCCTTCTTTGGGTATTCTATGCCAGCAATCTGCCACATAGTGATTTGGTTTGCCACAATGATAGCAATTGAATCTTTTCCTTTATTGCTTGATGATTTGTCCTTCCTCGTGGGGTCTATACCTATTTCTGTATATTCTTGACCTGACACTACTGGCTTTATAATTTTCCTCAGGAGGAAGAGGTGGGTGTCCATAATACTTGGTATTCCAAGTCATTAAGGATCTAATACCATGGGATTGTTCGTCAAATGGGGAGGGGTCTGTCCATGGTGGGGGATTTCGGCCTTCCTCGTGCCTTTTTGTTTCATGATTTGGCTCCTCAAGGCTCACCCAGTGTTGTCCCCTTTCATATAGTACACTTCCTTGGGTTCCTTTGTTATTTATTGACATTTGATCAAACTTCTTCATGGCCTTGTCAATTTTTACCTCTGTTTCTACTAGGATTATAGTCTGCTCTAGATTTTCTGGTTTCCGTGATAATATTAGTCTTAGTAGCTTTTTTGGTAACCCTTGCGTAAAAGTATGTAATTGTACTTTCTGTACTATCTCGTCATTTCCGCCCTTCTCTAACTGTAAGCATACAGATCGACAAATTTTGTCTGCATATTCCCTGATTCTAGTTGATGTATTGAATGTCACTACCTCTGTTCTTAGCCTATCGGAGATACTCGTTTCTATGAATTTTTCTTTAAAAGATTCAATAAGAGTACATAATGTCCTTGAGCTCTTTTTCCTTAATCGCCTCAAAGTGTTTAAGGGCGCTTCCCTTTAATCTAGCTGCAAAGCATTGCTCTTTGGCCTTAACGTCAAACGACTAAGTTATTTCGTCGAAAATTTTCAATTTTTCGATAAACTCATCTACATCTGAAATTCCCGCGTATTCTGGTATAATTTTGGCAATTTCAAGTACAGTTGACACTAGTTGACAGGGAAGCCATTATTTCCTCTAGTAAAGCCATTTTACTTCAATTTACAATTTTTATCTAGTCCTCTTGGCCCAGTTTTGCAGCCACCACCAGTTGTGGTAAAGTGGTTTTATGGTTGCTGAGGTAAGGTTGTGGTTTTCGCCTTTATTCTCCCTTTATAGGGGAGATAAAAGTATAGCACTAAGATAATTAAGTTTTGGAAGCGTGCCTAAGGTTATGACCTGACTAATGGGGCGTACTAGCTGGGAATATTCGAGGGACTAAATTTGGATTGTAGAGGGGTCGGCTATAATAAAATACTTTTATTCAGTTAACATACACTAGTACAGGGATTGATCATAGATATATATTCTGCTGGGACTGGTTGTCCCAGGGAGACCACAAGTATCAGAAATTTACAATAAGATATAATACAATAAGATACTTAGACACTTACAATAATCCGACAATATTCCTAGGTATTTCTAAATCAACGGATCAGAGGTCAGTCCGGCATAAAGATAGTATCAGGCCGCCCCTTCCCGTCAAATGTATTTATTATACATTTCCTCAACCACACCATATCGGGACCCACTGACGCACATAGCTAGGAAGTGGTAATTTCTCAATTTCCTGTTAAGTCCTCAACTTGCCAGGATGTGTTCCTTATCTTAATAAAAAGTGGTATTTCTAAACTTTTTTATTTGCGTCTTAATATTTTACTACATTCCGAATTGACTTAATTAGAAAGCATCCCCACAATTCTACTGGTTACAAACTAAGAGAAGAGACTACCTACCCTACACTATCAAGAGAGAACATGATAAATTATTTTATGGAACAAATTCAAAATGTTCAAAGTTGTTCAACGATATTAATAATGTACAATAACATATGTAACATGTTTTTATGTTAATATTCTACATGTCGTTATTTCAATAAAAATATTTTATGCATTACTTTGTTAAGTTTAAATTATTCTAAAGGTACGCTTGGCTACGCGTAAAATGATTTTTTTCAAGCAAAAATTGACAAAAATATTCTGTAAAAACTACAACTGCTAGGCATTCTCTTTCAACCGCTGAATATTTTCTTTCTGCCTCTGTCAGCGACTTGCTGGCGTATTGGATTATTGATTATACCCCTTCAGAATTTGTATTTAATAATATGGCCCCAAATCCGTACCCCGAAGCATCTGTTTTATAAACAGAAGTCTTGTGACAAATCTGGTAGTTTAAGTATTGGCGCCTGTAATAATTGCCTTTTTATTTCATTTAGCGCTTGTATTGAGTCCGATGAACATTGGAATTTGCCTGATTTTTCTTTCGGTGGCTGTAGTTTTTCTATGACCGTAAATTTTACTGGATTTGAAAAAATAGTACCTTGATTTATCAGATGTCCAAGAAAAATTAGTTTCGGCACTACTTTTTTCAGCTTTTCTGGTTTTAATTTTAAGCCTGCTTTTTCAAATTATTCCAGTATTCTTCTAAGTCCAATTAAATGGTCTTCCAGGTTTTCAGTAAACAAAATTACATCATCTAAGTGAGCCAAGGTATATTTTTGCCTTTCTGGTTCGTTATTTTTTAACACCAGATTCAATAGTTGACTAAAACATTTCGGACTAAATGATAAGCCAAAAGGCATACATTCAAATGTAAACGTTCTTCCATCGTCTAAGATTACTGTTGCCTTATGCTTTGTTTCTGGGTCTAAGGCTATTTGCTAATATCCTATTATTAGGTCAAAACTAGTGTAGTATTTTGAATCTCCCAGCGAATCTAATATCGTATCAATTCGTGGTAATTTTAGAATATATTTTACCGTGACTGCATTTAGCGCTCTAAAATCTATGCATAATCTCCAGGTATTGTCTTTTTTCTGACTATTACTAGTGGAAACACCAATCGCTAACACACTCTTTAATTATACCCTGTTTTTCTATTTCCTTTATTTGGTCGTCCAGTCATTGTTTTAAACGATAAGGTGTTTTATACGGTGATTTTTTAATTGGAAGGCCTTGTGTTGGTATTTTGTGCGTGATTAAGTGAGTTAATCCGTAATCCGCTTTGTGTCTTGTGAATGTCCATCTAAAATCTCAAACAATATTTCCCACCCGGGTTCTTATGCTGTCCGGTAAATGTTCTCAATCAAATTGTTGCAAAAATTCAGTTTTTTGTCATTCCACACTTTTCTTGTGGTTGCGGTACCGACAACATTTGTTGGTGGCTAGTGAACTTTACGCTTAATTCTTGGCCGCTTAGAGATTTTATTTCTGAGTTTGACTTCTTATCCACCGACCTAAGAGTTATTTGGTTCAGCTTTAATTTGTTATTACTTAGATTCGATAATTTTAAATATGTGATACCGTTTTAAATTTTAATAACTTGATTTTCCACGAAAATCGCGGGGTATTCTTCGAGGGTGTATCCCCCCTATCATGGCATCCATTGTTTTAACCTTTCCTTCTTTTGTATTTAAAGTCGCTAGCACTTGAGCTGTTGTTCCTGCTTCTATTGTGATTTTTCCGTTTATTTTTAAAATATAATCCGAATCGTCACTCTCTTTATCTGTCGTTATGCAAAATTGCCTATTAGTTTCATTTGTCTGGCTTATGGTTATTGTATCAGTTAGGGAGTCCCATACGATCCCATATTTCCTTATAACATCTACTCCTAGACTACAAGTAAATGGTAGCTGCTTACATATTATCACCGTTACTGTTATTAGTTTATCCCCTGTGCTAAATTTGAATGGACATTCCCTCAAAATTGTCAGCTTGTGACCTGTTACTGATGTCAGGGTATTCTGGCATCTGCTTACACGATTTTTGAATCTAAGAGGGAACTTCTTAAAAACGCCCCTTCGAATTATTGATTTCGACCCACCCGTATCCAGTAAAGACGATAAACTTTGGAGAAACTCAATAATGAAGGAACGAAAAAACAGTAGATAATTGTCATTTGTATCTGTGTCACAACAATCTAAACTATAAAGGGGTCCTTGTAAGGATTCAGCTCTGTCGACCCTTACACGCTAGTTCTCCGTTTAAATACCCACTGTTTGAAGAAAAGTTTCTGGGGTTATCCCAGTTTTCTTCAACGTTGCTATTTTGACCCTGGGTGCTGTTAACCGTCTGCTTTCTAGCCCCGTTTATTCAGGAATATTATTAGGTGTTTTCCAAGTGTTATTTGTTACCTGCCTTCCTAAATTTCTGCCCCCTGCGTTCTGAACTGGTGTATTATCTTGTACGTCTGGCCTTCTTTTGGTATTCTATGCCAGCAATCTGCCGCATATTGGTTTGGTTTGCCACAATGATAGCAATTGAATCTTTTCCTAAATTGCTTGGTGACTTGCCCTTCCTCGTGGGGTCTATACCTATTTCTGTATATTCTTGACCTGCCACTATTTGCTCTATAATTTTCCTCGGGAGGAGGAGGTGGGTGTCCATAATACTTGGTATTCCAAGTCATTAAGGATCTAATACCATGGGATTGGTCGTCAAATGGGGAGGGGTCAGTCCATGGTGGGATATTTTGGCCTTCCTCGTGCCTTTTTGTTTCACGATTTGGCTCCTGAAAGCTCACCCACTTTTGTCCCCTTTCATATTGTACACTTCCTTGGGTTCCTGTATTATTTATTGACATCTGATCAAACGTTTTCATGGCTTCGTCAATTTTTACCTCTGTTTCTTCTAGGATTATAGCCTTCTCTATGTATTCAGGTTTCCGTGATAATATTAGTCTTAGTAGCTTTTTTGGTAACCCTTGCGTAAAAGTATGTAATTGTACTTTCTGCACTGTGTCGTCATTTCTGCGCTTCTCTAACTGTAAGCATACAGATCTACAAATTTGGTCTGCATATTCCCTGATACTAGTTGAGGTATTGAGTGCCACTACCTCTGTTCTTAGCCTATCAGAGATACTCGTATCTATGAATCTTGCTTTAAAAGATTCAGTTAGAGTACTAATGTCCTTGGGTTCTTTTTCCTTAATCCTCTCAAAGTGTTTAAGGGCGCTTCCCTTTAATGTAGCTGCAACGATTTGCTCTTTGACTTTATCGTAAAACGACTCAGTTCGTACGTCGAAAATTTTCAATTTTTCGATAAACTAATCTACATCTGAAATTCCCACGTATTCTGGTATAACTTTGGCAATTTCAAGTACGTTGACAGGGAGGCCATTTTTTCCTCTATGAAAGCCATTTTATTTCAATCTACAATTTTTATATAGTTCTCTTGGCCCAGTTTTGCAACCGCCACCAGCTGTGGTAAAGTGGTTTTATGGTTGTTGAGGTGCAATTGTGGTTTTCGCCTTTATTCTCCCTTTATAGGGGAGATAAAACTATGGCCCTAAGTTAACTAAATTTTAGTAGTGGGCCTTAGGTTATGACCTGACTAATGAGGCATACCAGCAGGGAATATTCGAGGGACTAAATTTAGATTGTAGAGGGGTTGGCTATAATACAATACTTTTATTCAGTAAACATACACTAGTACAGGGATTGATCATAGATATATATTCTGCTGGTAATGGTTGTCCCAGGGAGACCACAAGTATCAGAAATTTACAATAAGACATAATACAATAAAATACTTAGACACTTACAATAATCCGACAATATTCCTGGGTATTTCTAAATCAACGGACCAGAGGTCAGTCCGGCATAAAGTTAGTATCAGGCCGCCCCTTCCCATAAAATGTATCTTTTATACATTTCCTCAACCACACCTTATCGGGACCCACTGACGCACATAGCTAGGAAGTGGTAATTTCTCAATTTCCTGTTAAGTCCTCGACTTGCCAGGATATGTTCCTTGTCTTAATAAAAAGTGGTATTTTTAAACTTTTGTATTTGCGTCTTAATATTTTACTAAATTCCGAATTGACTTAATTAGAAAGCGTCACTATAATCCTACTGGTTACGAACTAAGAGAAGAGAATACCTAGCCTACACTATCAAGAGATCATGATAAATTATTTTATGGAACAAATTCAAAATGTCCGAAGTTGTTCAATGATATTAATAATTTACAATAACGTGTGTAATATATTTTTATGTTAATATTCTACACGTCGTTATTTCAATAAAAGTATTTTATACATTACTTTGTTATGTTTACATTATTTTAAGGGTACGCTAGGAAGTCAAATGTTTAGCATGTTTATTAAATATTCGGATATGTAAGAAAAGGACTTTTTAGAGACATAGATACTACTAGCAGGCTCATAGGGGATATATTAGAAACTGGGAGAGGCTAACAGTATTTTTACCAAAGCCCAAGAGAGATGAGCTGGATTGATTTTTTCTCCAAAATCCCCACAGACAAGCAAATATCCACTCAGATATACAGGCACAGAGGGAGAAAGGCAGAAATATCTACAAACAGACAGGGTCAGACATAAAATCTTACAAAGACATATATAGAGACGAGCAAACATCCACTCGGACACAAAGGCCCAGAGAGAGAGAGAGAGAGAGAGAGAGAGAGAGAGAGAGAGAGAGAGAGAGAGAGAGAGAGAGAGAGAGAGAGAGAGAGAGAGAGAGAGAGAGAGAGAGAGAGAGAGAGAGAGAGAGAGAGAGAGAGAGAGAGAGAGAGAGACAAAAATACCTACAAAAGCACAGAGGCACACACAAAATCACACATAGACAGACATAGAGACGCACAAACATCAACTCAGGCACACAGGCACAGAGAGGGGGGGGATGCCCAAAAACACACAGAGTTAGTCACAAAATCACATAAAGGCAGTTATAGAGAGAAGCAAACATCCGGTCAGACAGTCAGCCACAGAGAGAGAGAGAGGTCAAAATACCTAAAAGCGAACAGAGTCAGACATAAAATCACACATAGACAGACATAGAGACGTGCAAACATCCACTCAGGCACAGAGCGAGAGGGGGGGGGATACCTAAAAACACAGAGATTCAGACACAAAATCACACAAAGGCAGATATAGAGAGAAGCAAACATCCAATCAGACACGGCTAGAGAGAGAGAGAGAGGTGAAAATACCTAAAAACGAACAGAGTCAGACATAAACTCCCATAGAGAATGACGTAGCGACAAACACAAATCGGCTCAGACACAGAGGCACAGAGAGAGAGGGAGGCAAAAATACGTTTAAACACACAAAGTCAGACACAAAATCACACAAAGACAGACATACAGACAAGCAAACATCATACAGACAAGCAAAGACAGACAAGCAAACTACAAATGCACAAAGTCAGACATAAAACCACAAAAAAGACAGACATAGAGACAAATAAACATCCGCTCAGACAAACAGGCATAGAGAGAGACACAGAAATACCTACAAACACAAAGTCAGACGCAAAATAACACAAAGACAGACATAGAGACAAGCAAATAGACGCTCAGACACACAGGCACGTTTCGTAAGGTTCTCAGCTACAAATAAGCCTGAGCCACTAAGCTTCTTCACTTTAAACGCATGGCGAGCTTTTTATTTTGATCCACACTGGGCGAGAACAGGGGCAAATTTATCTGGTCTTTGAGCTTTATTTGACCCAACTCTAAAACTGTGAACACTAACTTTGTCTGACTCCTTAATATAAGTTAGGCCAATCTGGCCAAACAATACGCGCTTCATGGTGTCCCCACTCTCTGCAAAGGAATCTATTTCACACCATTAAACAACAGGGAATCACCTCTCCCTTCCTGCTCAATGTTGTCTAGCTTGAGCTCAAGCTGGTTAATGCGGTTTTGCAACGAATTAATCATATGCATGCATGTTTTTAGATGTTTTTCAGTGAGTTCAAATTTAGGATAAAACCCAACATTTACTGTATCATAGATTTCAGAAACCATTGTTTCAGTTGGAAACATAGCAAGAAAATTAGCTGCAGTCTGCAAAGTCAATCCTTTTAGCTTTTCGTTAATTTTTATCTCGATTTGTTTAACTAGATTGTGTTTTGTAGCCGTAAGTTCATTTTCTGTAGCCACTACTAGTCCACGAAGATCAGCAATGGGATTTGATTTTTCGCTCTTCCAACGCATGAACACCCTTAATTTTCTTTGTTGATGCTTCCTTCCTGCTTATTATTAACCATCTTACTCTAACATTCAGAACACCACCAACAAGTAATATCCAATTTTCTCAACACACCAAACTTGGCTATCGCATCCAATTTTTGCAATTTGAAACACCAAAAAATCAAAAGGCGGAGTTTTACTGAGTTTTACTACTATTACTATTACTTTTACTATTGTTACTACTGCTGTTTCTACTACTACTACCAATCTTACCACTACTGCTAATACTAATGCAATACTATAACTGCTACTACTACAACTTATTTTACAATAACTGTACTACTACCACTACTCCCTACTACCACTATTCACTACTACCATTACTTCTACTTCTACTACTGCCAGGGACGTCCCGAGGCTCATTTTATTTAGGGGCGATCTTCGTAAACTTTTCCAAATCGGTACCTGATTTATCCCGAATTTTCTGTAGAAATCAAGAATTTTGCTGAGTTTCGGCCGATTTTGCAAAATTTCCGCCGAAATTTTTGCTGTAGTCGAATATTTTACCGAATTCCAAAAAAAGTGGGGGGTGCCCCTCCCCGCCCCCACAGGACGCCCCTGACTACTACTACTACTGCTGCTACTATTTCTACTAGTATTACTGCTGCTATTGCTACTACTACTACTACTTCTATACTATTGCTTTTACTATTATTTTACTACTGTTAGCACTAATACAATAGTACCACTGCTACTACTACTTCTACTACTACTTTTTCTACAACTATATTACTACAACTATTATTACTACTACTATAATTGCTGCTCACTACTACTACTGCTACCACAACTATTACCACTATTATTATTACTACTACTACTACTTATTGCTAGTGCTACTACTACTGCTACTGCTATTACTACTACTATAGCTACTACTACTACTACTGCCTCTTCTGCGATAGCTACTACTAATATTACTCCTATTGCTAGTGCTATATAACTACTACTACTACTACTACTAATCTTACTACGACTACTTTTACTACAACAGTCCTACTACAACTACTGTTACTACTATTACTACTACTATTCTCACTACTATAATACAACTACTACCACTGCTACTACTACTACTACTGCTATTATTATTACTACTACTACAGTTGCTGATGTTACTGCTCTTAAGATAAGTTTTTCATCATGAAACACATGCAATATTACACTTTACGATTCCCACAAAGGCTCATGACCCTATAAGGAAGAGGGAAGTATAACCAGTCACTAACTAAGATAAAAAAATAATTACTTACAAAGAAAAGAGCAAAAAAGATAAATAAATACAATTAAAAAATTATCATAAAAACTAAGTAAACTGAATAAAATCCTATAAACAATAATTTGTAAAAAAAATAAAAAACGTAAAAATAGCTTCAAAGAAGCCAAAGATTTTGTAATATTTTTAATAACCAATTGAAAGAGTGCCACCTTCGAGCGAATTAAGGAAACATATTCTGTACAGTGTGGCTTACCATTAAAGGATGGAAATTTGGCCTGACACAAGAACTAAAAGGAACCTAAATATGATTTTTTTATTGCAAAGATGATAGTTACTTTGATCATAGTTAGAAGACGACAGAACACTTAGGGGCTGGGTGAGGTCGCCATGAAGCTGAGAATAAGTAAAACACGCACACAAAAGAATATACTGTGATTCGAGATAGAATAATAAATAACTCCGAGACGATTAGTTTCCTGACTGAGGATTCTAGTTTTATTATAAACCTCAGAAAGTGGTTCTATAAGAGAAGGACAAGTTGACATCCAATATGTCGGACAGTCAAAAAAAAAGGTTGGACCAGACAGGGAAAAGGGCATTTTAACAAGGCCAATGTGACGTTTGAAATACAGGTTTTCATCAACAAGAATGTCCTAAAAGTGAATATATTGATATTTAGATCTATTAATATTCCCACTTGGCTGTTCAAATTTAGATAACCGGTGATGAACCTGAATAACAAACAAAAAACATGGGCCTAGAAATATTTGAGGCAAGGTAATCAGCCTCAAGTCCTATAACTACTTTCTCAAACGTTTTTTTTTAGATATTTTCCTGCCACTACTAATTACTCATTTAATCCTAAAACTACTAATACTGTCACTACTGCTGCTATTACAAGTGTTCTGCTAGTACCGAAGCCCTGGAATTTTGGGAATCCTTGGCTTTTTAATTTTGATTATGTGTCTTCATTTGTCGGCAAATTGGACGATTTTGTTGGCACATCCTTTATATCTCCCCCCCCCCCCCCAAATTGATAACTCTAGCTTCACCCCTGACTACTAAGACTACAACTTCTCCTACTGTTACTAATACTAATACTCAAACTACTACTACTACTGCTAACACCACTGCTACTACTACAACCACTACCCTCATTGTTACTGCTACTACCACAACCACTAACTAATACTGCTACTACCACCACTATTACACCTATTAGTACTATTGCTACTGCTACCACTAATACTACTACTACCGATGATATACAATTGCTAGCACTAGTAGTATTGCTACTGCTACTATTACTACTGCTTTGTTTCCAATATCAATTTGATAACGGGGTTTATTCTAGAAAAACAACAACAAAATGGCACACAAAGAAAATACTTAAAAAAAGTAATACAACACAGAACAACTAACCCCTCTTTAGCTTTCGCCTTCTTGGAGTAATCCCTTAAACGTAGAAATAAAATTTAAAAAAGAGAAGAAAAAAAAGAAAGAATGAGAGAAACACAGGAATAGTACATAATAAAAGTTTCCTAGAACTGACAGACATTTCATTTGGCAACGGTGATTATTCAAAAATATTATTCGCGCTAATAGGATAGTTGGTTTGAATTTTTAAGATATATTGCTGTATTTATTGAATCAAGAAGGCATTTTCTACCTAATGCATTCTAGACGGAATATAAACAGCGTTGTATGATCGCTTGACTTACCACTCAGCTATGCCTAGGTGTTGGTCTTTGTCCACAACCTAGGCTATCTTGCCTGTTGTCCCTCAGGATAAAAATTCATCAGGCTAAAATTCTACTTCAGCTGCTTTTGGCTAGGCCTATCTTGGAAAGGGGCTTAGGAATATGAAACTTTCAGGGATGGGTCTACAGACTAAAGTATGTCCTGGGAAGGTAATTTGGGTAAAATTCAACTTTAGCTACTTTTGGCAATCTTGGAAAGGGGCCAGGTTAGGAAAATGAAACTTTTAGGGATGGGTCTACAGGCTAAAGTATGTCCCAGGAAGGTATTTTGCACTACCTACCTCCACTCCTTCTCCCTCTAGAGGGTGCTCCCTCTAGAAAAGTGAAACCTTGCAAAATAGATCTTCTGCTTAAATGAAGTAGCCTAGGCCTACAACAAAATTGTTTTCAGCTTTGCAACTTTGCTCAGTTATAATTTGTAAGGTTTCAAATAGGCCTATATACAAATACATTTCCCAAATTTTGAAAAAAAACATTGATATGGCTTAAAATTCTACTGAAATAACAGGAACTGCATTTTCAGAACTAAAGCCAGAAAATCAAGAAACAGGTAACTAAAAATTATAGTAAAATGTTGTTTTGTCAAAATTTCAATAGGTATAGACCTGTCAAGTAGGCAAATTTCAGGACCCACTAGAGGGAGAAGGAGTGGAGGTAGTTACTTCACCTTCCCTGGACATACTTTAGCCTGTAGACCCATCCCTGAAAGTTTCTTTTCCCTACCTAACTCTTCTCCAAGATAGCCAAAAGTAGAATTTTACCAGTATTTTGAAGTACCTAACTCCACTCCTTCTCCCTCTAGAGGGTCATGAAATTTGCCGACATGACAGGTCTAGGACTATACCTATTGAAATTTTGACAAAACAACATTTTACCTTAATTTTCAGCTATCAGTTTCTCTGGCTTTAGTTCTGAAAATGCAATTCCTTTTATTTGAGTAGAATTTAAGCCATGTAAATGTTTTTTTATTTATTTAGGAAATGTATTTGATATCTTTAAAACCTTATAAATTGGTATTGAGCAAAGTTGTGAAGCTGAAAACAATTTTGTTGTACTTCATTTAAGCAGAAGATCTATTTTGTAAGGTTTCACTTTTATAACACACAGATTTTTAAAGGTCATCAAAGGTCAGGACCCCCTAGAAGGAGAAGGAGTGAAGGTAGGTACTTCAAAATACCTTCCAGAAAAGTCTTTGGACTTTTTCTGGAAAAGAAATTTGGAGTCATTTCAAGTACTACCAATTGAAGTTTGTTTATGCTTTGCTTACTACATCATAAACATTTGTATTTGTGTAGTAGTGATCTGTTATCATGGGCTTTCAGCACCAGGAATAAGTCTAGATACATCCCTTGGCAAGAAACATGTTCATGCTTGCTGCTGAAGAAGCAATTGAGTCTTCAGCTGCCAGGTGGCAGTAGCTGCATAAGCTACCGGTAGAGCCTTCTTGTGAACTAGATGTTCCAGGAGTCTCTGAAGACTGCAATTTTTCAGGATCCAGAGCTTGCGGACAGGGAGACTGTGTTGTTTCCTGTGAGCTGCTCATGGTGGTCTTCTTCAAGCCACCTTTTGGACTTGATGGCACTAGTGGTAGTGGCAAGGAGGAAGAGCAGCTCCTACAGTTCCAGTTCACTGTAATCATTTTGGCATCATATGCTGTTATTTTGAGGCATTTTAAGTGTGACTGCTTGTTGCAAATCTTCCAGCAAAGAGCATCATTTGGCTTTGTAGTCTGTTTGCAAATGTTACAGATCATTCTGGTTTGAAGTATGGTGTAGTTTTGTTTACAGGAGATAACTAGGGAAGTGTAAAGCCCCGATTGTTTGTCCCCTGCAATTTAAGAGATTGACTCTTGGCAGGTACCACTACAGTGCTTGCCACAGGTGCTTTCCCCTCTTCTGCTAGCTTTTCTTCTCCTGGTGCTTGAATGAAAGTATTATACCTTGTTGTTGCTTAGAATGCCCTCTATGAGCTTAACCTCAGTTTCCTCAAACTCTGATGATAGATGGCTCCTATAGTGCTGTTGACTTATGTTTGTGGATGTGCTTGTGCATGCTGAATCTTGCACATACATACAAAGGTATAGGTAGTTGATATTAGCTGATAGTCATGACTAGGGTAGTTGAAATTGGCTAACAACAATCTTAGACAACTTTGTTTTTCAACATTGTAGCTGAAGTTACATGTATCTGTAACCTTAGTTACTAGAAGATGCAATTAAAGGTAATTTAATATAATACCTAAATTTAGACAAGTTACCCATACACCCTAGCTTATTTAACTATAATTATTCTGCTTCACAACACCTGTCTTAGATTAAATCTTTCCAAAATTGAGTCTGTCTACGAGTTTGACACCTTTTCCTAACTTTAAGGTCCTATTCCAAGGTTGCACAATATTTTCAAGACTGAATTGAAGCTTTAAATATGTTTCCAAGATTAGGTTCCATTATTGACTATCAGTGTATTTAAATATTTTGGTGATGTATATAGCAAAGTTGTTTAAGCTAATGAAACACATTGGAAAACAGAAATTTTAGACAAATACAATGGTTGAACAATCCAAGTTCTAGGTGATTTAAGAGAAATTTCCAGTGATTTAACTAATGAAGTAGTGACTAGCTGTCTTGATACTGTGTATCTTACCCTAGGCTTTACCTCCTTGAAATTGGATTGCATTACAGGTGAATTGTTCTAAGTTTTCTTTTCCTAATATGTATACCATTAGCCTGATTGTTTTAGCCATATACACCACCAAACATTTTTAATTTTCTAATAATTAACAGTAGAGCTTAATCCCAGGCACATACTTTAATCTTGAGTGTAATTACACACTTGAATGGATTGCTGACTGGCTAGGGTAAGTTGCCTTACCAGTTTAAGCCAATGACCTATGGTTCTTAAATTAGGACCAACAACAGGAAACAATGCTTGGAGAGTGTTGGCTTTTATTAATTTGTATGTTAGAATGACATCAACTCTCATCCTGACCATCTCAGTCTCCATCATCAACCTATTACAACTATCCACATTATATCCTAGTTTAGAAGCCTACTTGCTATGCAATAGCAAAAAGGTTGTATCTGCTCTTTTGAAAATTTCATGAAAAACACAATTAAAAGAATTGGTTCTTGTGTAGCTGATTTTAATTAGAATGAAGAATGTGTGGTATATAGAAAAAATAATGAAAATCTAGTTTAAAGCTGCTAGTTTGGTCATAAACCAACTTTAGAAATTATATTACTTGGTAAAAGAAACAAAGCAGGGTAATTAAATCTTTACTGATTGCCTTTCCCCCTTCTCATCTTTTTTTTTGGGGGGGGGGGAGGGGTGGTTAGGGGCTGCAGTGAGTGGGTGGTTGTGACAAATACTTGCAAAATACACCAGTAGTATTCCACACTTAGAGGAGACAAGCCTGTAGACTGATAAATATCTAAATTCTATATTCCAGGTTGCAAACCATAGTAACTTTACTTTAACTATAGAAGTTACTTGAAGTGACATCAACCTGGAATTGTTCTGAAGTGACTACTGCTTATTAGGTTTGTAAAGGTATAATCTTTGTGAGTTTCAATTGTATTCATTGCTCTTTCAGTGTAATTTAGTCTGATAATGCTTTCAATGTGTTTCAAACTGATATTAATAGCAATGATGATAATGATGCACAGTTACTTTGCTAGAGATGCTTGTTAAATATTTTTAGTAAAAGTTACCAAAAAAGTAAATCCAAAGTTACTTTTCTGTTGTTCCAGCTACTACAAGACATGAACTGAAACATAAAAGTTTGTAACTGTTATTTCCTTTTTATTGAACCTGGAATGCAGCCTTTGGCTCTTCCAAAGAATAACAGGTTTGAGATTCAACAGTTTTGGGGCCATGAGAAACTCAACCACTTCTGTTGAAGAAGTGTATTTCCTTGTTTTAAGTTAAGCTTCTACAGCAAAGGTTTTTTAAAGACTGATTTGTCAGAAAACGAAAGTTTGTAACCAACTCTTTTTGAGTGGCAATCTGTAAATTGGAGTTATATATCTTTGAAAAATGGAACATTAGTGTACCTATAGATCTTGAGGTGACCAGTGCATAAATCAAGATGATATAGCAAAGGAAAATGAAGATAAAGGAAGAAAAATGCTTCTGGGAGAGACTTTCTGAAAAACCAGTAGGCCTACTTTGTTCATTTGAATATTGATGTACAGGTACTTTCTGCTAACTTTTTTGAGCTGCTTCACCACATCCAGTAGCGAACATACCCTGGAATGCTTGAAGCTTCTTCCAACAATACTGTGAGCTGTATCAACTTCCTGTATACACAAGTGACCTGGATCACAGTATTTCATTGTTACTTTCAACAGTCTAGAGTATTTACAAAGTATGCACTGCATAACAAAGCTCATGATTGAATTTCGGTTCTGTGGCACACATAAACCCGACCAAATGATAATCTCAGAAACATCAGAATAGGATGACAGAAGTCTTTCAACCATAAGGACAACACCTCTTGCTATTTGGTTTAATTCTCTACCTGTAACTTTCTCAGGCCACACTATTTAGTACCCTTCTTCTATGTGTTCCATAGGAACCCATTGACATGAGAATACACCAAGGACTACTTACAACTGGGACTGTGACTGCTTGCAATTGTAACTACTTAACACTGTGAATACTTGTAGTTGCCACTATTTGTGACTATGACAAATTATGGCAACTGCAACTGATTCAAATCTGGATCAGCAGATTCAAGCCAAGTCTGGCTAGTCTGGGCACATTGAAAATATTCCAAATGAAGAAACTCCTTTTATACTAGGAAAATCAAATTTATTCTGGGTTCTAGATGATTTTCAAGTTGATTGTGCTGATACTAATTCAAGCTCTAATGACAATCTTAAATTGCCTTGCAGATTTTACCAGAGGGACAATATTATCCTTGATACCTGCAGCTCCCAAGACCTTAGCCAGACTGGATGGATTGAAAATATTCCAGGTCAAGTAACACAATTCATACTGCAAAGATCAAAATTATTCCAAGGTCTAGATGATTTTCAAGTTGATAAAGAAGATAGCAATTCAAGCTGTAATGACAATCTGAAATTGCCTTACATGTTTTACCAAAGCAGCAATATTATCCTTGAGTACCTGCAGCTCCCAAGACCTTAGCTAGGCTGGGTGGATTGAAAACATTCCAACTCAAGTAACTCATTTTGAGGTGTTACTTGACTCATTTTTGATAATTTTCCATGTTGATAGAGCAGAAGAATGGCCTAGTACATTTTGATTCCCCATCAAACACTGTTCCTGCAGAATTGTCTCTACCAGTGCACTTGCATCTGAGCTCTAATAAGGCCAGATATGGTTAAGGCTACTAGGCTGCAAAAACAGTGATACCCTTTTGTTATTTATGTGTTATATATAAATAACTGCCAATATTAACAGTAAACCCAAACAGTTCTAGTATTGAACCCTCTTAAGGTAATTAAGGTTGCTTATACAACACAAATCACATTGCCTAAGAACAAAGAAGGAGAAATTCTAGACAAGAGCTTTTTTCTACCATAGAAAGTTCTTGAGTTAAGGGAATAAAACTTTCAGGAATGTCTCCAAAGCCTTAACTCTGCCTGGGAAGGTCTTGTGAAGTATTTATCCCCTCTTAAAGGGTATCAACTTTTGATGTACTTTGGCAAACTTTCAGGAATGGGGCTATAGCACACAAGACACAGTGAAAGTGTTTTGAGTCTCAAAAGTTCACTGAGTCAAAATTTACTTTCCTAGAGGTTTTGGGAAAATATGTCTTAAATTAAAAAAAAAAAAATGGGAAAATGGGAAAATGTGTCTTAAATTAAAAAAAAAATCTTGTATGGCTTAAAATCCTACTAATAACTTTTGAATTTTGTTTTCAAAATAAAAAAGTCAAAGAAAAGCCAACACAAACCAAAATCAAGGAAAATGTATTTCATCCAAGACTAAGCAATGTATATATCTATTCTATACAATTTTGTAATCCTTAGAAAATGGGATAATTTACAACTTTGTAATACCTCAGGATTTAGCAAAGCTAAATTCTGAGGCATGGTTTAGGCTCTGGAAACATTTTTGAAATTTTCATTCACCCAACTCAACTACTTCTCAAGATAGCAAAAATATCCTCATCTAGAATTCTACCAGTCCCAATTTATAAGGTCTTAGAGAATTGGGGAAATTGTGTTTTTTAATTTAGTGTTTTCTCTTTATAATTCTAATTTAGCTTAACATTCTACTTAAATCATTGGAATTGTATTTCTAAACCTTGAGTCAAAGAAAAGTAGTTTACAATCAAAATATTTTTTACAATTCTTTTCCAAGGTTAAGACATGTCTGTCTTCTATTCAATTTTATAGCCCTTAGAAATAGGATAGGAGTTGTGGTTGGATCCTGGAAACAACTTCCTGGGCATATATAGACTCCCAATTCATTTATGACAGTTTCATTCTCCTAATGCGATTATATTCCAAGATGGCAAAAACCTCTCATCTAGTCTCATTCCCCAACTTGGGCCTTTTCTACTGACTGACCAAATTGTAAAATTGCCAACTGGATTGAAAACTTGCTGTTCTGCTCATAATCCAGATAATGAAAATGTTGTTCTACTGACAATTGGGTTTGTGAGCTCATAGTAGATTGTGAACTACTGTATACTTGAAATGGGTATTTTTTAATTTAATTGTTGGTTTTGTCCTTTCAGGGGCTGGTTTTATAAAGTTTACTGTACTACAGTTTTAATTAAACAATTCAGTTCTATGAACGTCTTTGTTCCATTGATGATTGGAACAAAGCATGAAATTTCTTCATCTCATTTTAAGAACATGATTCATCATCAGAAAATGCCTTTAAACTGATTGCCATCATAGCAAAAAGCCTCTCATCTAGCATTTTGCACTGAGTTTGTTATCTTATTCTCAGATAGACATTATAAATTAATGAACAAAAGCAAAACACAAGATCAACTAAATCAGCAAACTTTTCTATAAAACCCAGGCTTTAGATGGGGGGAGAAGGTTGCGACTCAGTTAAATTATGACCAGCCCTGATACAATTCATTAAAAATATAACAAAAATTAATTGGAATATGATGCAATAAAAAGGATTTCTTTAATATCCTGTTATGACACAAATTGTTATGTCTTTATGGGGATGTTAGGACAGCTTTTATGCCTTTTTAAAAACCTGGAAGTATATAGTTTGTTTTGAATTATCTTACCACACCTTGATATTTTCATATATATATATATATATATATATATATATATATATATATATATATATATATATATATATATATATATATATATATATATATATATATATATATATATATATATATATATATATATATATATATATATATATATATATATATATATATATATATATATATATATATATATATATATATATATATATATATATATATATATATATATATATATATATATATATATATATATATATATATATATATATATATATATATATATATATATATATATATATATATATATATATATATGAAAATATCAAGGTGTGGTAAGATAATTCAAAACAAACTATATACTTCCAGGTTTTTAAAAAGGCATAAAAGCTGTCCTAACATCCCCATAAAGACATAACAATTTGTGTCATAACATTTGTGTCATATATATATATATATATATATATATATATATATATATATATATATATATATATATATATATATATATATATATATATATATATATATACTGAAAGTATCTAGATATATTTTTCACTTAGTTCAATATGCCCTGAAAGTTTCAGCCTAATATACTTAGCCATTGTTGATATACTGTTGATGAGCCTTCTTGACAGCTTGGATGCATATAGTGTCTTTTGATTTTATTCAACATCCCTCCATTATTCCCTGTAGTTTTATACTTAATGCCTTCAGTCTCTCTTGAGTAACTGTAGATACACCTTTTCGACAACATGAATGCATATAGTGTCTTTAGTTTTAGTTCAATAACCTGTGAGCCCAGCTTCCTATTTCCAGACAAACAATGAACACGGTTATAGATCCAAGGAAGAAACTGAAAACCATCCAACCAACTGCTGAAGCCAAAAAAGGACTTGTTGGAAGAAATTTGCCAAAGGAAGATACAAAAAAAAAGTAATGTTTCTGTTATAAATGTTTGCTTGTGCATCACTAGAAATAAGGCAAGATGACTTGTGACAAAATAATATACTATGGGCTCTAATCTGTTCTTTAAAAGACCATGCTAGTACCTAGCTATCAAATCACTATATTTAAAGGTAGATCCCAGATAGTTTTTACATTCCAAGAGAATGTAGCATATTAAGAAAGAATATCATTCAGGAAAAATTGATAGATAGTAATAGGAGCAAAAGTAACCAGTAAACTTCTATTGCGAAATTCTATTTTATAACAATTAAGCCTCGGCACTGTTTATGATTTTATTTCTGTTTTTGTTTTTATCTAACTTGTCTCTGTTTTCATTTTTCAAAAAAAAAACAAAAAAAAAAACAGGTCATCTCTTCCTGTCGGACATGTTTCTGTATCTGTTCTTTTTTTTAAACTGTTTTTTTTCCGTTTCTGTTTTTTTTTTTTTTTTTTTTTTTTTTTTTTTTTTTTTACTTTTCATTTTACGGAACACTTGCGTTTGCACTATTGTCTAGCAGATAAGTCAGCGAACTTTTGTGCTGCTATCTGACAGCGAAAGGCTGGAGTATCTGAATAACAGAAAAAGAAAAGAAACAAGTCAAGTGTGGTCTTGAATAACATGGAATAAATGATCCAGAGAAGCAAAAGGTTAAATGTAAGCTTGAACTTGAATTGTTGCGAATAAACTCAGGTGATCAGAAATAGTTAGCCACCTTAGTTCTGAAGTGAGCTGAACTTCCTTAAGTAGTTTTTCTACATTCATAAAACAAAAATTCATGGTAAAGCTGCCAGACCACTCTCATCCAAAAATATGTGTTCTTCTGAGTAATTGATGCGTAACTAGGTATCAATAAGAAGACAAAAAATGGATTTATTTAGGCACCTTTTTTTAAATTCTTACACTCTTTTCGAATATTTTTTATTAAAGAAAAGCCTTGAAACACAAAAGCCATTCTAAAAATCGATTTTCTATCTTCCATTTGTACCCGCTCATGCGTCAGTCCCTCGGAAAAACAACAAATTTCATCAATCATCTTGAGAATGTTGAAAAAATGAAAGTATCTGTTTCTCCATTGCCAGTACCACGTGAAACAAATAATTTAATGAGGAATCCTAAAATTGCTGTTCTTCATACAGAAAAGGATTCGCTTTTCTGAAAATGAGAAGTTGGAAGAACTGTACAAGATCCAAAGAAGTTCTGGCAATATCTCAAGGAAATGAGTTATTTGACAATGGTGGTATGCCTGGACTTGTTAAAACTTTGACCGATAGTCTGCTCCCTCGATCTACTCATACAGTCAAGAGACACGTATTTCAAGCAGAGAAAAATAAGTTTGTGAAAGCAGATATAAGAGAGCAAAAAAAAGTATTGTTGACCTTTGACTGTTCGTCCTACACAGTAGGGGGGTACCTGGAAGTAACTGTGCACCACCCCAAACAAGTAAGTGGACAATGGGCCGTCCAGAGTTGCATATTACGCTTTCTAACACCGCATATGAAATATATGACTGATGAATTGGAAGAAGTAAGTGCGTGTTACGAGTGGGCCGAAACTACATTTGACTCTGGAGGCAGCACTAGAGACATAGTGTCAGTTTCAATAAATGCTGCGCTGCAGAAGTTGCGCAAAACCCTGAACCTACTGAAAAAATCGAATGTCCAACATGACATATTTGAAGAGCTTTGTAAAGACATAGGACTGAGTGGTCATGTACCTCATGACATGAAAGTTCGCTGGAATAGCACACAAACCATTGGAGGGAACTCTGGAGGGAGGATTAGATCCTCCCTCCAAAGAAAGTCTGCCCTTCAGAAATTATATGACCCTAATATTTGAGATATTAAGATCAGAGAACTGGAACTGTCCGAGCAGGAATGGTTGATTCTTCAGAGCATATCTAGTTGTTTGTGGTCTTTTGAAGAGGCAACAGAAAGCAGGTCTCCTGTTTTTGACGGACCCGTTTCTATTTCTTTTAGTTTTTTTTCCATCTTTTTTTTTCGTTTCTGTTTTTTTGAAAAAAGGAAACAGTACCGATGCTTAATAACAGTGACAACCTTTATTGTAAAATAGAATTCAGTTCTTTTTTCTTTTTTTTTTTTTTCTTTTTTTTTATAAAAAGAAAAATTCTTTACCCACAGCATTAAAATATTTAAGATTAAATTATCAATATTTGGTCTGAAATTTTGAAAGAGAGTTGACTACTACCTGTAGGGCTACAATACACCTGCAATATATTTTATCTATACTAGTTTCTGTGCTTTTTTTTCTATTTTATGTCTGATTTTACTAAAAATCCTGTAAACAGTCTTACCAAAATTGCTGTTACGAAAGTGACAATTTTAAACTGAGCGTCTTCATTTATAAAAAAAGGGATAAGTTTCAGTACTGTGTGCTCAAACGCAGAGAGAAAGTAAAGATGAAGATATAGTCTTTCTAGCATAAAGTCTTCTTAGATTTGAAACATTCTAAGGTTTCAGCTAAAACCTTCGATTACTCAGTTCAATATTATATCTTATCGTTTTTTTTACTTCAATTTTATTACTATTTTACTCTGCCTCTAATAATAAAACTTGTGTCAATATTGCTCAAAGTCAAGAGTATATTAAAGTGTTTTAGAAAGATATGGTTCTTTCCGTATATTGACATTTCCTAAATGAAATCTGTCCTCCAACAGAAAGATCAATTTAGAGGAACAAAAGGCTACCTCAAACAGTAGGCTTATTAAATTGCACAAACTTTAAATTTTAATTGTCTGGGTACCACATGCTGTAGAAAGACTACTTCCAAATGTTGGTTCGTATAATGCAGAAATTTCCAAAGCTAACATTTTGAGTTCGTGGTATTATTTGTGTCAGTAATACATTGAACTTTAATAAGTATTATGTATTTGTACAGTTTAGTTATCAACTATTGCGATTTCTATCCAGATGGGTGTCGGTGCGAAGTTTACTTCCTCAAAGTGGCAGGACTAATTGGTTTGAATTATTTCATTTAAATAATACAGTGAGTAGCATCTGATGTTAGTTTTCTCTAGAGTTATCTTCTGATACATGGTTAGAAACACGGGTTCTACGCTTAAAGGAGAAGAGCTCAGATCAGAAATAATAAATAAATAAAAAATAAACTTGTTTTCAAAATGGACTGAAAAGTAGAAATTTTTTTCTAGAAACTATGAATATAAATGAAAGTGAAGGGCGCAAAACGGACTTGGCTTTACATAACATTACCATGGGACCAACCTTTGCTTAGTTTGCCCATTGGCAAACTAAGAAAATTTTGCCAATTGTTTAAATTTTTTTTTTTGCAATCATTGTTTGCAATTGGCTCATTGTTTACATGCAGGATTTATCATTGGGAAAAGGGGAAATATTTGATCCTGGGTGTATCTGAACAGCCTAAGGGCATTAAGATGAAACCTTGGAGAATATTGAGCTAAATCAAAAGAAACAATATGTATTCAAGTTATCAAAAGGCCTATCTGCAATGTCTTAGGAACAGGTAAAGGTATTAACTTGAAACTTTCAGGATCACTACTACTCTTGCTACTATTGTGGCTGCAAATGAGACTGGTTGTGACTACTTGAACTGCAACAATTTACAACTGTGACTGTGACAGTTCGCAACTGCTACTTCATCTAATTGCGACTACTTCAGGGAATGTTGAACTTTGAAACTCGGATGTTGAAAAAACATCGTTTGATTTTTTGATACTTTGCTGAAACTTTGATGTTGAAAAAAAATTGATATTGAAATGGGGAATCTTGAAAAACTTGTAACTTTGGCAATAAAAAACGAACGGAAATTAATTTAAAAAAAGCTCTCCAAAAATGGAGTTTTTCAAAGTTTGTAAAGAGCCATATTGAACTTCAGACCTGCAGAAATAAATTCCTAGAATAATTCAAACTCGAAATGGCCAGAAAATACTATTAAAGATTAAATGAAACCAAAACGAACAGAAACTAAATAAACAATCATGACATACAAACATACAACAGGTACTAACATATATGAATAAATAAATCTTAAAACAAGTAAAACTTAAATTGAATATGCAAATCAAACTTAAAGCGAGCAAAAATCACTACAAACAAGAGGTTTGCTACTGCGTCGTTTGCGCTTTATTGAAAGCGAATTATATTACAACTAATTCATTTTATACTTGATAATGATCAATAGTATCTTAAACTGCTGCGCTCTGAGTAATTAGTGTCATTATGAATGAAATATTCAGTTTAAATTTATTACTTCTCTCCAAAGACTGTTGACACATGTAGTTTTCAATAAAACGTAAATGACGCAGTATGCTTTAGACTTTACAGTTAGGGAAAGGGGCCAAACTCTTGTTTGTAGTGATTTTCGTTCGTTTTGTTCGCTTTTTATTTAGGTGATGCCTAAGTAAATATAGTAAATTAAAGATAAGATGATAAAATTATGTATGCTTCTTGCGCCTAAAACCTCAAAGATAACAGGAATACTTAAACGAAGGGTCTGATTTCCCATCCCCTCAGCTTGGCCCAAAGGATTCTTTCGCAAAAAAGAGCTTGTCTTTGCTTCTGTGCCCCCGCCTTGGAAAACCATCAATATTCCCCATGGAGTTCGCCTTGTCAGAGACATGTTCAGTTCTTCTAATTATGAGGCCTAGAGAACGTAGCTGCACATTACAGCAATATTCTGAGTTGTTTTCTGCAAAGTTAATGTACTATCTATAGCGTTTACTCTACTTTTGCTTAACCATACTTCGTTTTTTAGGACAAGTAAGAATATCAGAGTTTGTGAGGATGGCATCCCAACTAAAAAGAAGATTGGAAAACAGAAGAATAACCAGAATGATGTCAAATCAGAAGGTACTCAAACAGAACATGTAATGGTCTTGGATTTAGCTGAAACAATGACCTCTGGTATGTTATATTTAATTTTTGTTAAAATTTTAGTCATCTAAATCATTCGTAGTCTTCAAAAAATGTCTTATTCAGTATGTCATCATTTTGTGTTTTCATTTAGTTTTCGGTACCATATTTATTTTACCTTTTTTCTTTTTTTTGCAAATTAAGGAGGTAGGAATTGTATGTGGGCTTAATTTGAATATAAAATCCGATTGTATAGGTGTTCGGGCTATACAAATAGACTAAGTTGTTTGTCTGTATTGGTACAATTAAGTTATCAACTATTGCGATCTCTATCCAAATTGATGTCAGTGTGCAATTTATTTCCTCAAATTGGTAAGACTAATTGGTTTGAATTGCTTCATTGAACTAATACAGTAAGTAGCAATTGATTTTGGTTTTCTCTACATTTAGCTTCTGACCTGTAGGTAGTAACCCAGGTCCTACCCTAAAGGAGAGGAGCTTAGATCAGAACTAATAAATAAGGAAATAAAAAGAATTTAATTCGTTTTCAAAATTAATCAAAAAGTAGAAAATAATTTTTTTTTTCTCGAGAACCTATGAATATAAGTGAAAACGAAAGGCGCAAAACGGGTTGGTTTACGTAACAATACCAGGGCACCGAGCTTTGCCTAATAAAGCGAATTTTAGACATAAATAACGGTGTCCGGCATGTCAATTCTAGCAAATGGGTGACTTTCCTCCTGTGGATAGCCGGTTGGATCGTTTTCAATTTGCTTACCTTGCCTCCTCAAAGAAGGACGAGGGCCATTCTTTCTCTCTATGGAGTAGTTAAACATAGCAATATTGAGATATTTGTGGCTGAAAAATCGCCCCTTCTAAGCTTGAGAATTATTTATGAGATGATTTTTGCTGCTTAAAAGAACCACGTACCTACCTAAGCAGGAGTTTTTAACCTTGAAATGGTAAATATTCAGGGTGTCAATTGTATAAACCTAAGCTTGAGAATTATTTATGAGATGATTTTTGCTGCTTAAAAGAGCCATGTACCTACCTAAGCAGGATTTTTTAACCTTGAAATGGTAGACATTCAGGGTGTCAATTATATAAACCTAAGCTTGAGAATTATTTATGAGATGATTTATGCTGCTTAAAAGAGCCACGTACCTACCTAAGCAGGATTTTTTAACCTTGAAATGGTAAATATTGAGGGTGTCAATAATATAAACCTAAGCTTGAGAATTATTTATGAGATGATTTTTGCTGCTTAAAAGAGCCACGTACCTACCTAAGCAGGATTTTTTAACCTTGAAATGGTAAATATTCAGGGTGTCAATAATATAAACCTAGCTTCAAGGCATATCCGATACGAGGCATAAGAAAGAGAAAAAACTCTTGGGATTACTTTTTTTCGAGCACCAGAGTAAAAGTATTTTCTCCCCTTCGCCCAACGTAAAATTTAAGTCCCCCCTAAAAAAAACTTTCAGAGAAGTTTCAACTCGATCTCCAAGCCATGAGACAAAATAGGGTACACTTACAAAAATGTGTCAACATATCATAAATACTCGCATGACCTCACGTTCCCATTGTATAACGTTACGCATTTATATTTCAAATTAAAGATTAGTAATTGGTTGTGAGTTAAGGATGCTTAAGAATTACTTAGATAGATTGTGGAACTCGAGGAAACCAGAAATTTTCTTTTTATCTTGAAGATCGTCTTCTTATTTGTTTTTATATTTGGCTGAGGATTCTTCATCGATTGTTCACAAGACTGCTGTTGGAGTTCTTGAGATATATCCCCTAAGATCTCTTTTATTTGCTGTTTTAATTAGATCTCTTTTATTTGTTATTAACATTGATAATTATTTCCATTTAGTGCTTTGGCATATTAACACAAAACGCCCTGCAAGTTTTTTCAACTGAAAGTAAGGAGCAACATTAGAACTTGAAACAAGCAAAAATTATGCTGTACATAAGGGGGGCTGCCCTTTCCTCAACCTTTCGCTCTTCAGGCTAATTTTTTTTTCTTTTAGTCCCAATTTATTAAGTTTTGCTGTTTGTCTCAATTCCTTAAGAACGACCGCTCAAGCACCAAAGCCGTTTAACTGGAATACGGAGTATATTCAAAGCAGCATAAAATATTAAAAAATACAATATGGTAAAATGTTCGTTATGGTGTAAGATTTAGAGTAATGGACCAAGGGTGTGAGGAGGGACAGACCCCCTCACAAACAAAATGATTTCTGTTTGTTTTAAGTTTTAATGTTGCTCCTTGTTTTCACTTGAAAAAACTTTTTTTTCTTTAATTTCAGATTGTTCTTCAAACCATGAAACTTAAATATAAACAATTTCATTTTAGCTATCTTGTCTAGAAGAATCTGAACAGGAGGAAAACGTATATCAAAAAGGTGGGTTTTCAAAAAAAAATGAATAAAATAAAGCTGTGTCAATTTAAAAACAGGTTTGCTGTATTTATACAATTCTATTTCAGAGTCAACACCGCCAGAATATTACGTATTACTTGCCGAGCAGCGCCGGGTTGCTCTCGAGAAAACCTTAGAAGAAAACATGAACTTGCATAATATTATCCGTCAGTTGCGAGACGACTTAAAGGTAGCTGAAGAAGAACTAGTTATTTTGAGGCCTTTTGAGAGGGTTGCAGAAGACTATAAGAAGCTTTTAGAGGTAAGAAAATTTTCTGGTTTAATATTGATTTGGTTTGTTTTTACCCAATATAAGGGTTCTCTCTCCTTTTGAGATAGTTGCAGAAGACTATAAGCAGCTTTAGAGGTAACTAGTTCTCTTGTTTAATATTGACTTGGTTTGTTTTTAACCCATATAAGGGTTTCTCTCTCTCCCTCTCTCTTTTTCTTTCTATCTCTTTCTCTTTCTCTGTCTCTATCCCCCCTCTCTCCCTGTCTCTGTTTCTCTCGACATCACTACTCTCCGAAAGCATCCTGAAGTCCTTCAAAGATTACTTTTCATCTTCAGCATTTTGAGAAGACTAGTGATTCTCCATGGAAATAAAGTAATAGTCCTTTTATACTTACAGTTTAAAGGCAGCACATTAGAAACATGAAGAATATCGCATTGTACGTGCGCTTTTAATTCGCTAATTTTGTTTTCTTTTTTCACTATTCATTTCAACTTGAATATAATTCGGAATGAAGCGTTTTGTATCATTGAGCCTCATAAGTCCAGGATGTCGCTTTATTTGTTTGTTTTTGTTAAGTAATATAGAAAGAGAATAATTTCTGTTGTGGTACTTGGTTTAAATTGTTAATTTAAGACATTAAAATCATTTTAGCTTAATTTGTAATATCAGAAATGTCGAAACAGCTGGCCAAATAATAACTAAAGATATGTATCAGCTTTTTTCAATGACGAACTGAAGTAAAATATTCAAGATAAGTAATCACTTTCTTTTTCCCCCTCTTTATATTCGGGGTCAAACTTTGGATGCAGATTCTACTGGGACTGTACAGTCCAAAAATAAAACTAGCTCTGGCGGTTAAGGGGGAAAGGAAATACAAAATTTTAAATGAAGGATGGTTTTGAACAGTGTGAAAAAAAAAATCAATTTTGTTCGAAAATTTGCCATTGAAATGGTATTCTAACCTATCACCACTCTATCCTCGGGAGTACCGAAGGATTAGTCTTGTTGACTAATCTTGGTAAAATTTGGAATTCTCCTACGATTTTTTTTTTTTTTTTTGAAAATTAAGATGTCAAACGAATTAGAGCTTTGTTCCTGTTAAGGCGGGGGTAGAATATTCAACCAAAGGGACAATAGGTTATTTCATCACACCCTTTTTTTAAAGGAGCCTGGCATTTGGCAAAGCGACATCAATAAAATGAAACAAGACACGCGCTGTTCCTTTGATACGGCTGTTGAAGCGATGATAACTAATTATTTGGTTAGATGGATGTATTCCTTCTGTTAGCTAACTGTAGTTGCGAACAACCTGGAGGCTAGGTAAATCTACGTATTCTCGAAGGGACTTCTCACATCTCTGTACTGATATTTGAGTTTCCTTTTGCATGGCAATTTGATACAAGAAACATTGGTTTATTATCAAGCCACTGTGTAATCACAAGAGCCTTGTCCTCCCTCACGAAGCTGAATGAAGTGCCTCTTCCCAGGCCCTTTAGCTGCTTCTCAATTTTCACTGCGGCACCTTCTAGTTGATTCTTCAGTATCGTACCCGTTGCATTTACCTTTCAATCTGAGAACTCTCCTGGCAGTCAAAATAAAGCACCAGTAAAAATAAAAGCACGAGCCTTCGCTCACATTCTGCGTGAGTTGCAGTACACCAACGTTCCTCGCATATCCTGAAATCATAAACCAAACCCCAAGCTCCAGGCAACACGAAGTTCCTTAGTCTAAGGGGCTATGGGTTTACTTGGAAAGTACTGTTTGAGACTACTTCTTCGAGCAAACGGGATGATCTAATTGTCGATGCTAAAAACAGTTCCCTTTCTAGGCTCAATCAATGTTGGCGAACAGCGCCCTGTAGGGGCCTGACTTTCCATAGACGGTTGGTCAGTTTTCTTATGGTTGCACGTCATCGTACACGAGGAACATGAGATTTTTTGAGTCCGAAAAAATCGGTTGCGAGACATTTTTTCCACAAATCACAGGAACTTTAAACTTTTGGCTCCAGTACATATGAATCCTTGGCAATTTTAGATTATTCATAATGATAGACAAACCAAAAAACACTTTCCGTTCAGAAGTCAACATAGGAGAGATTTGTTGTGTTTTTTTTTTCGACAGTGATAATTCAGTGCAAATGTCTTTTGTCAGAATATTGTCAGGAAAATAGTCGAGGAACTACTGATACAGTTTCTATTCACTTCTTGGCGCAGAGGTATATTTAGAGCTCGTTGGCGAATATTCGAAGGTATCGTTTAACAAAGACGATAGCGTCCATTTGTTCAAAGGGTGGCGTTCTTTACTCGTCCTTGTTGCTCCTGTATCGGTATTTGGCTCATCTTGGGTGCTATAGGCTTGTAGATCTTCCTATCCATCATAAAAAAAACGTTGAAGTCAGCGATGATTGAAGATTCAAGAACAGGCTCTTGCCCTCCTTCCTGAGTATCTGATGTGTGTTCTGCATCCATTACAGCAAACGGAGTACTCCATGACGGAGCTGATACTTCATCTTCACGTTCCTCCAGAGCACTGAGGTCACTATCGTCAATCAGGAAAATTGCTTCTTGGACTGAAATTGCAAAAAGAAGAAACGATATACCGAAAATTCAGACCAAATAGAACCAGATTATCAAGCTTAGAAAAAATTGACCAGCAACAAAGAACACCTGGGGGTGCATGTCAGCTATAAACGGAAAATGTAAAAAAAAATAAATAAAAGCAAAGCAAAAGGAATTTTTAAGTGCTTTTGAATTTATCCAGTAAGTTAAAGATTCATAGTGTACATGACTTGCTCCACGATTATTTTTTAATTAATCACAATTAATTTTGATATTTCTCAGGCAAAACTGAAATCAACTATATATGAAGAAAAAAAGAGTTTCACTATTTATTTACCTATGTAGGACGGCTTTTTCTGTCAGTTATTTTATTTTATTTTTATTTTAATTTTTTTGTTATCCCTCAGCAGATAACAGTTTCACTTTCTAAGAACAATTTCACTTCTACTTCAGGGAACAAATAATCTATTTTAGACCACAAATTTAGTTGTACCTAACCAAAAATATAATATAATTAATATAATTGGAATACTTTAATTCTTGGATTACATTTTATAATAGAATTTTCGTTGGCAGCGCTATTGCGTTGCCTAGGAAACTTCAATGAATCAGGTTGTCAAAAGGGCGTATCTGCAACATCTCAGGAATGGCTTAGAGTATTAAGTTGAAACTTTTAGGGGATGTTGAATTAACCAAAAGCACTAAGTGCATCCTACTGCTACTACTAAGCCTGGAGGTATTAAGGTGAAACTTCCAGGTATTGTTGAGTGGATGTTTAATTAAATCAAAACACACTGTGTGCATTCACGTTTTCAAAAAGACGAATCAGCAAAATCTCAGGAAGGACTTAGAGTATTAAGTTGAAAGTTTCAGGACATGTTGAGGGGGATGTTTAACTGACCAAAAAGCACTGTGTGAACGGATTATAGTATCTAGTTTCAGCTTTCAGGATACTTTTAGGGTGATGTTGAACTAACCAAAAGGCAATATATGCATTCTGCTGCTACTACTACTATTACTATAGCTAAGGGTATTAAGGTGAAACTTTCAGGGAATGATAAGGAGGAATTCTAGGCCCTAAGATATCAAGTTTAAACTTTCAGGGCATGTTATGAGGGACGTTGGACTGCGCAAAAGACGCTATGTGCGTACTAGAGTAGAGTAGAATAGAGTAGAGTAGAATATTTTTATTTATAACACGTACATAAATAAATGTCACAAAACAGCGCACATGCCTGGTGGCATACTTTAGCGCTGAAAATATTGCCAACGAAAATACACAGCCATTTTCTAACTAAATTTTACAACAACGAAAAAGAAAATCCCAATGAAAAAAATGCTTTGCATGTCATAAGATATTTCTTCACCAGTCTTAGAAAATGTCGCTTGTTGCTACATTCTCGAACTGATGCAGGAATTGAGTTCCAGATTTTTGGGCCAATGTGACGGATGCTGAATCCCGCTCTCGATGTCGGGCGAATTTCGCACGAAAAGTCTGAACGATGCGTAGTATGATAATTATGAAATTGAGAATTAGTTGAGAAAATGCCGGAGAAATTTACAGGTAAATTACTATATTGATAATCATGACAAATACTAGAGATAGAAATTAAATGAAATTGGTCCAAAGAGAAAATTCCTGAAGTCCCATATAGGTGTCTAACTGAAGTTCTGCAATCAATATTAAAAAGAATCCTCATTGCTTTATTCTGAAGTATTTGAAGAGATTTGAAAACAGACGGAAAGGTAGATGCCCAAACCGAAATGCAATAGAGAAAATATGGGTGGACAAAAGAATAATAAATAGATTTTAGAATAGCTTTAGGAAAAAAGTGACAAAGACGAGTTAGCATGCCAATATTTCGGTAAGTTTTTAACGACAGTGTTTTTACATATTTATGAAACGACAAATTTTCATCCAAAATAATCCCAAGATATTTGAACTGATCCACCCGTCTTAATTCAAGACCATTCAAAAAAAGAGAGAAGGTATCTGACACTACTGATCTAGTTCGCGAAAATAACATATACTGGCATTTTTTTCATTAAGATCTTGTAAATTCCTTGAATACCAATCAGATACAGTTAATAACGTGCTTCCAAGGTTCTGGAAAAGAACTGATAGGTCCCGGTGAGAAGCAAAAATTACTACATCATCAGCAAACATCATAATTTTACAAAGAGGCAAAACTTCTGGCAAATCATTTATAAAAAGAATAAATAGAATAGGCCAGAGAACAGAGCCCTGAGGCACTTCGGAACAGAGATCACGAGATTTATCAACACAATCTAGTCGTCTCCCGGAAAGGTAAGATGCAAAAAATTTAATAGCTTGCGTTGAAAACCATGAGACTTTAGTTTAGAAAGAAGCAACGGATGATTTACACTGTCAGACACCTTGTCGACATCAAGAAAAATTGCCAACGCGTGTTGACCATCATCTAGTGAATCATTAATATTTAGTAAAAGCTCATGAATTGCCAGTTCAGCTGACCTTACTTTTATAAAACCATATTAAGACTTGTGTAATATCTTACTATAAAATAAATATTTTGTAATTGACTGTTTGCAAATTTTTCCAAAATTTTGCTGAAAATCGAAAGTCGAAAAATACCTCTATAATCTGAAGGGTCAGTTGAACTCCCAGCTTTAGGTAATGCTATAACATTTGCTTTTTTTAAAAGTTCAGGAAAAACCCCATGCATAAGTGATAAATTAAAAATATGTGCTAACAAAGGTGAAATAATTGACGCTGCTCGCTTTCCAGTAAGAGCCGAAAATCCATATGTATCATTGGAATAACTGCATTTAATATTCAAAACAACCTATTCGATCTCATGAGGGCTAGTTTCAGAAAAAGAAAACAAATTATCTGCATTTTTCTCATTAACTGGAACAAAGGTAGAATTTAGTCGCGTATTTATAGTCGATTCAAGTCAATAACCAGCATAACTAAAACAATCTCAAAAAGTATTTAAAATTTCATTGGGCTCTATAACATTTTCCCCATTTAAAACAAGGCAATTAACACTAGTATTCTTACGACTATGAGGACGTATCTTTTCATTTATCAATTGCCATGTTTTTCTCATAGCCTATTTATACTCAAAAAATTTCTCTTTATAATATTTTCTCTTCTCATGTCTGATAATTTAATTTAACTTATTCATATAAACTCTTAATTATTCAAACGGCTCAGGTGTCTGTAATTTTAAATAATTCTTAAATTTTCTATTTTTAT
>NC_142803.1:30845542-30898733 GCF_049724085.1 Artemia sp. Qi Xiang Cuo | reverse complement strand
GTGTAAGTTTTCATGTGTGTGTGGGTAAGTTTTTGTTTTTATGTGTGTGTAATTTTTAGTGTGTGTGTGTAAGTTTTCGTGTGATTTTGTTATATTTCTTGTTTGAGTTAATGTTTTTTTGAGTGTTATTATTAGAGATATTTCCTTAAATAGAGTATTTTAAATTTTTTGTTAATTTTCTTATTTTATTTGGTGTGTGTGGGTGGGTGTTGTGTGGGTTTGTTTGTCATTTTATGGCGTGTGTGTGTGTGTGTAAGTTTTGTGTGTGTGTGTAAATTTTTGTGCGTGTGTGTAAGATTTCGTGTGCATGTGTATTACCTTTTGCGAATGAAATAGTTTTTGTAATGTAAAGTTTTTGAATTTTTTTGTAAGTTTTTGCGTGTGGGTGTATGTTTTTTTGTGTGTGTGTGTGTAAGTTTTTGTGTGTCTACGATTGTGTGTGTGTATGTTTTTTCGTGTGTGTGTAATTTTTCGTGTGTGTGTGTGTGTGTGTAAGTTTTTGTGTAAATAAAACTAGCTCAGAAAGGCAAAAATAGCAAAAAACTCATCTCAATCATAGGTTTCAGTCAGCACACACCTATGAAAGGCTAATAAATCCAACCCAGAAAAGTCAAAAATAGCAAACTATATAACCCAAATCATAGGTTTCTGAAAGGACACACCTATGAAAGGCTAAGAAATCTAGCTCAGATAAGTCAAAAATAGCAAACTAGTCATCCCAAACTATAGGTTTCAGACAACAAACACCTATGAAAGGCTAAGAAATCCAGCTCAGAAAAGTCAAAAGTAGCAATCCATCCATCCCAAATCATAGGTTTCAGACAACACACACCAAAGAAAGACTAAGAAATCCAACTCAGAAAAGCCCGAAATAGTAATTTACATATCCCAATCATAAGTTTCAGACAACACTCACCTATGAACAGCTAAGAAAACTATCTCAGAAAAGTCAAAAATATAAACAAAGTCATCCAAAAATATATTTTTAAGAAAACACACACATATGAAATGCTAAGAAATTAAGCTCAGAAATGTCAAAAGTAGCAATCCACCCACCCCAAATCATAGGTTTCAGACAACACACACCTATGAAAGACTAAGAAATCCCACTCAGAAAAGCCCGAAATAGTAATTTACATACCCCAAATCATAGGTTTCAGTCAACATTCAGCTAAGAAATACTAAGAAACCTTAGGTTAGAAAAGTCTGAAATAGCCAAGTACTCATCCCAAACTCGAAGTTTCAGACAACAAACACCTATGAGTGACTAAGAATCCTAGCTCTGAAAAGTCCAAAAAGCAAACTATATCTCCCAAATCATAATTTTCTGAAAGGATACACCTATGAAAGGCTAAGAAATCCAGCTCAGAAAAGTCGAAAATAGCAAATTAACCATCCCAAATCATAGGTTTCAGTCAACACACACCTACGAATGGCTAAGAAATCCAGCTCAGAAAAGTCAAAAAATAGCAACCCACACACCCCAAATCATAGGTTTCAGACACCACACACCTATGAAAGACTAAGAAATCCGGTTATGAAAAGTCGAAAATAGCAAATTACATATCCCAAATCATAGGTTTCAGACAACACTCACCTATGAAAGACTAAGAAACCTAGCTCAGAAAAGTCAAAAATAGCAAACTAGTCATCCCAAACTATAGGTTTCAGACAACAAACACCTATGAAAGGCTAAGAAATCCAGCTCAGAAAAGTCAAAAGTAGCAATCAGCCCATCCCAAATCATAGGTTTCAGACAACACACACCTATGAAAGACAAAGAAATCCAGCTCAGAAAAGTCAAAAATAGCAAACTACATATTCCAAATCATAGGTTTCAGTCAACACACACCAACGAAAGACTAAGAAACCTAGCTCAGAAAAGTCAAAATAGCAAACTACTCATCCCAAACTATTGGTTTCAGACAACATTCACCTACGAAATACTAGAAAACCTTAGCTCAGAAAAGCCTTAAATAGCAAACTACACATCCCAAATCATATTTTTCTGACAACACAGACCTATGAAATTCTAAGAAACCTAGCTCAGAAAAGTAAAAAATATCAAATGACACATTCCCAAATCATAGTTTTCAGACACCACACGCCTATGAAAGACTAAGAAATCAAACTCAGAAAAGCCCGAAATAGTAATTTACATATCCCAAACTATAGATTTCAGACAGAATTCACCTACGAAATACTAAGAAAGCTTAGCTCAGAAAAGTCTGAAATAGCCAACTACTCATCCCAAACTCGAAGTTTCAGACAACAAACACCTATGAGTGACTAAGAATCCTAGCTCTGAAAAGTCCAAAAAGCAAACTACACCTCCCGAATCATAGGCTTCAGTCAACACACACCTACGAATGGATAAGAAATCCAGCTCAGAAAAGTCAAAAATAGAAAATTAACCATCCCAAATCATAGGTTTCAGTCAACACACACCTACGAATGGCTAAGAAATCCAGCTCAGAAATGTCAGAAAATAGAAACCCACACATCCTAAATCATAGGTTTCAGACACCACACACCTACGAAAGACTAAGAAATCCGGTTATGAAAAGTCGGAAATAGAAAATTACATATCTCAAATCCTAGGTTTCAGACAACACTCACCTATGAACAGCTAAGAAACCTAGCTCAGAAAAGTCAAAAATAGCAAACTAGTCATCCCAAACTATAGTTTTCAGACAACAAACACCTATGAAAGGCTAAGAAATCCAGCTCAGAACAGTCAAAAGTAGCAATCCACCCATCCCAAATCATAGGTTTCAGACAACACACACCTATGAAAGACTAAGAAATCCAGCTCAGAAAACTCAAAAATAGCAAACTACAGATCCCAAATCATCGGTTTCAGTCAACATACACCAACGAAAGACTAAGAAACCTAGCTCAGAAAAGTCAAAAATAGCAAACGACACATCCCAAACTATTGTTTTCAGACAACAGTCACCTAGGAAATACTATGAAACCTTAGCTCAGAAAAGCCTTAAGTAGCAAACTACACATCCCAAATCATAGGTATCAGACAACACACATCAACGAAAGACGGGTGCACGGGGGGGGGGCACAGGGAGGGCGTTGGGGGGTCCGGAGGCACCTTGGGGGCCGGGGGCCGGGCCTTTGGGGGTCCGTTGGTCCTTTGGGAGCTCGATGGGCCTTTGGGGGCCCGGGGTGTCCTTTGGGGGTCTGGGTGGGCCTTTGGGGGCTCCGGTGGCCCTTTGGGTGCTTGGGGGGCCTTTGTGGCACAGGGAGGGCCTTTGGGTGCCTGGGGGACATTTGGGGACCGGTGGAGGGCCTTTGGGACCCGTTGGTCCTTTGGGAGCTCGATGGGCCTTTGGGGGGGCCCGGGGATGTCCTTTGAGGGTCTGAGGAGGGCGTTTGGGGGCTGGGACTCTATGGGACCTTGGGAGACCTTTGGGGCCGGTGTAGGGCCTTTGGGACCCCGTTGGTCCTTTGGGAGCTCGATGGTCCTTTGGGGGGCCCGGGGATGGCCTTTGGGGGTCTGGGTGGGCCTTTGGGGGCGCCGGTGGCTCTTTGGGAGCCCGGGGGACCATTGAGGACCGGGGGAGGGCCTCTGTGGTCCGGGGGCCCTTTGGGGGTCGGGGGGCCCTTTGAGGACCAGAGGAGGGCCGTGGAGGGGCTGCGGCGGGGGTTGGGGGGGCGGGGGATCTTGGGGCGGTTGGGGGACCTTTGAGTACCGGGGGGCTTCCTTCGGGGTTGGGGGGGGGGATCGGAACACTTTGGGGTTGGGGTAGAGGACCTCACAACACTGTTCAAATGGAACTTGTGTATTATAACGACCACAGAGTTTCACCCTCAAATTCTCTTCTAAAACCTTTCTTAAAATCTTCTTTCAAATGGCTCAAACTGTTTCGCCAAAATAATCCCATAAAATGGATAAAACGGTTTCACCCAAATAATCCCTAAACGTAATTTCAGCGTGTTCCTTTTGTTAGGCATCTCTGCGCTAACGCATTTCAAATTTCTAGGAAACCCTTTCCTACGTTAATCTCTTCATCTCATAAATTTTCCTAGCTAAACTATTAGGGTTTCGTTAGAATATCAATTTATCTCTCCGACTTAAAGCTCCGTGAAGCCGTATTTAAAAATATAATTTCTATCTCTTTAGACTCCCGCATAATTCCAAGATAACATGTGATGTTAATTATAATTCCTGACACTAAAGATCAATGAAGCCCTATTTAAAAATAAAATATTAATTTTTTTCTCTGTCCTAAAGAATGTTTATCCCTCAGACCTAAGATTAAAGAAGCCTTAATGTTTCTTAATTCTCCCCTTCGTGAATCAATAATTTCCCCTAGAGATTATCTAACTAAATTTCACAGGTAATATTACTAAGTTTAAGAGAACCAATCGAAAATGACGACATTAGTTTTTCTTAATTACAAACTGCCTCCGACCGCAGATTAAATACGACTTAATTTTTCTTAATTCTCCCCTTCGTTAATCAATAATTTCCCCTAGCGATTATGTAAATCCAAGTGCGCAAATTCCTGTTTTTTCATTCTCACTGAGAAAACCATAAAACAGACATGAATTGCTGTTGACATCCATAAATGTGACAAAGTCCCTGTTTTTCAAATTCTCACTGACAAAAACCATTAAACATCCATGAAAAACATCAAATAAATCGACCAACACACATAACCATCCATGAAAACAAACATAAATGTGAGAAAATTCCTGTTTTTCAAATTCTCACTGACAAAAACCATAAACCACGGGGTTCTCGTGCCAATATATGGTGTTAAAAAAGTTGTAGGTGGCAGCAGGGGTGCGTGACACGAGCTCATGACCCCTCTCTACTGCAGGGCAGTCTATACCAGATAACGTCTGTAATCCTTCAAGTAAGATTTTACCTTATTCTACGAAAGACGTTATGCAAAGGTAGTTTTTGTCGGTAACGCTAAAAATCCTCACCTGATATACTCTTTATTAAGACTAATAGGATCAAGGCCTGTGTTAAGCATATTTTTTACCTTCCCTCCAGTATTTTTAAACAGTATTTATTTCAACTGAAAAGATAGCTTTATGTAATATTTTAAACTAAAATATTCAAGAATTAAGCTCAGTCCCATGCTAGCATCCAATAAGAATGTAGTCAGGGATACGATTTTGAAATTTTCCGCGTTACAAAATTAACGATTAATGATGCATAGCAAAAATAATATAACTAATTATCTTTTAACGACCATAAAAATTTCGACAGCTGCCCCTCCCCCCTTCTGTGAAGAGAGAGTTCAGTAAAACGCTTAAAACTAAATCTTAACTCCTGGTGACTTTATTTGTATAATACTTTTTTTTACCTGTGGAATTGTTGCAATTGATGAACAAGTCTAAAGTCGAATGCGCCTACCATGACAAAAAAAAAGAAATAAATCTACAGAAAACAACAATTCTATGGCCAGTAGGAGAAAAAGAAAAGAAATAATCCCACAAATATTTCGCCTGTATAAAACAAAGCATTTTCAGCTTTAAAGAGAAAATAAAAAAATGCAAAAAGAAAAAAAGAAAACGAAAAAGAACAATATGCATACAATCGCAACTTTTTGGTAGAAAAGCTGAGATTTCGGAAAGACTGAAAGGGTTGAATTTAATTAAATGTTGGGAACAATGGACGAAAATAAATCTTGGTTGATTGGGATTACTGTTCCTTAAAAAGAAAGTTGGACGTTACAGAATATTCTAATAGCTGCTGAAAGCAAGTATTTATATTTATTTATATTATTCATGTTTGTTTATATTTAAAAAATCCATTTTCAAAATTTATCATATCTTCGTCAGTAATTTGTCCTCTAAGCCTGGAAATTTTTAGTTTTATTTCCAAAAAAGTATTACACATGTCCGCAACCTATTTATACCCCCCCCCCCCTCAAAAAAGTGAAAGTGGACCAGGTTTCATTCGATAGTCTCAAAATCTACAATCACACAGTGAACTGGAAATACTAGGCACATCGCCTTCAGAGGGGAAAAATGATATGTCAAAATTCGAAAAGTCTTTTTTTTTATCTTTAAAAATCTTTATTTTCCTCTTTTATAAGTGTTGTAACTCCATTTGTGAGTTTGAGACTGAGGAGTGAGCTCCAGTGTTACCAACACCTCAAAACAAAATTTACCACAAATTGCATGAAAATTGTACCAAAGACAAAAAAAATGTACCATACCCTAAATTTTTTCGTCTGATCGTCGGTGACGTAAAGTACTATCTATTGAAATTTTGTATAAGACATTTTCATTCACTTTCTTTCTCCATTCCTTTGTTTTTCTTTCTCTTCTAATACAGTACATTATTCCTGACAGTACTTGAAGAAATTGTTTGTAGTAACATATATTACAACAGAAACATTTTACTAGAGGTCAACAAAAGTCGCTGTTTTTCAGCTATTTACGACCATTAACTTGGCAAACTTAAGCGAACTTTTTCAAACTCAAAACGAGCAGAAATTAACATGAGTAGGGCTCAAAACCCCTATGCCTTCCCAAGGCCAGAACATAACTTGTACTTTACTGTAAAAATTTAGTTTCATACCTCCTCTAGTTGACCTAAAATAGAAAACTTGATACCATTCGTAAAAAAATCTGTTTACTTTCTTTGATAGCTTGAATACACTTATGCTATTTTCGTTTGGTTAAATTTTAAGAGCAGGAGTAGCCCAAAAAGTTTGAACATAATACCCTCAGTCGTTCTTGGGATACTGCTGAGATGCCTTATTGGGAATTAGCATTAACACAGCTCATTTTGATTTAATCTTTGGGCAAAATGTAGTTCTTAAACATAAGGGGCGAATGGGAGGGTGGGTGCGGGAGGATGATTAGTTGCCCTCCAATCACTTTTCACTATTAAAAAGGGCATTAGCCATTCCAATTTCCAATCGAATGAGCCCTTTTTCAAGTTTCTACGACAACTCCTTCGATACGAAGTGCTCTGGTCTAAACAAAAAAAAGAAGAAAAAATAATAATACATTGTACCGTTGTACAATGGGTGAATCTGAGGAGATTCACCTTGGGTGGTTGGATTTTGTTTTTATTCCACTAGATTTCCAACCATCACGAGCCCAAGCGTCATTATAGCTTCATGTTTAGTCTTTCATTTTCAATCGGTAAGACTTGATACACAGAAAGATGTTTTTGTCGACCTTTGGACACCGGAAGTGAAGTGTCTGTTTACAAAAAAATGAAAATTGGTGACTGCTTGTCTGTCTCTTATCTTGACTTTGATGAACAGATTAGGGTGAAATAAAATATTTGTAGATGAAAGATTACAAACATAGGTACAAAAATACTGAATTGTACCATAATTTTGTAAAATGTACCATATTTTATGGGATTGTACTAAATTGTACCATTAGAGGCGAAATATACCAAAATGGTACAATTGTACCACGTTTGGCATCACTGGTGAGCTCTTGCGTCCATTTCCCCGTTGAATTTTATCTCCGATATAACATAAGTTTCTTCTCAAATTTTCTCTTAAAGGCTAGGTGATTGATTTTCCTTCTTGAAAATCATCAAGAACAGTTGAAACAACTTAGGTGACACTTGATACAACAAACTTTCAAACTAGGGGCAGGGCAAAACACAATACATTCCAAAAATAACTGGGACAAGATACCATAACCACGGCATGGTGTCAACTCTGTTTGCATAATATGACCCCCCCCCCATATTGCTTAAGGGTGATTCTGAGAAAGTTGGAACTAGGACAGTGATATTGTTTTTAATTGCCTTCAATTTTTAACCTTAAGCGTGATTGAGACATTCCCCCTATTAAAACTAATCAACTCAACCTTCTCATTTCCCAAAACTAATTCAGCCAGTTATGTGTCTTTTATTGCGAATTTATGGAACAGAATATCTTGAAAAGCGCATTGACTAACTATTTTGGCATAAATATCAAAACGAGTGCAGTAAGCTTTCCTCTTTATTATGTTTTCAAATCCTAAAAATTCTCGTAAGGGGCCAGACATTACAATAGACAATCTACTAGTAAGCCAAGTAATTCTTACTTGATCAGGTTTTTTACTCTAATAAAAGCTGATGCTTTGATCAATTTTTTTCCAATCCTTTAAACTCACTTAATTATTCTTCTATTGACCTGTAATTCTTTGTGTTATCAATTATATGATAAACGTCATTCTTTTTTGGGGCTCAAACAGGGTGAAAAGGTATTGTTTTGATCACGATCGCCATTTCAAAAACCTATTTTTCTAGAATGAACATCAAAGGTTTTGGTAAAATGCAATTTAACTAGACCACACTACCACTTTGAGCTATTCAAACTAATAGGAAGCACAATTTTTTTTTAGATGGATAATCGTTCTGAGTCATTATAAACAGGGTTAATTACATCAAAAATAAAGTAGCAATAGAATGAATCCGTATTTTCTGACATATTTAAATTCGTCCGTCCAGATGTTGTTACTGTTGTCACAACCGAGAAATTTGACATAATACTGACGTTTTTGCTTCCATACTCAAGTTTTTATTACTTTTTCAACAAGATATTCTCTAGGGGCTGTACTGACTGGAGCTCTGCTCAAGACACATATAAAAACTAAACTAAACTTCTTTTTATACGAAGTTTTATTAATTAATTTCTGTTCGTTTAATTACCAGTTTTTTATTGGTTTATAAAAGGAATATTTCTACAGTTTTTCACGTCTTAAACTTAAGCAACACTTATAAGACTTATAACTTATAGACTAATAACTTCAAAACATTGCCCCTAGGCTCAAGGAGGGGGGTGTCAACCCTAAAAATATTGTTATATGATCTTTGGACTACTTTAAACCAAATGGTAATCTCAAAATTTTGATCGGATGCTTTTGGAGAAAGAGGGCATGGGGAAGCCTGTTGCCCTCCTATTATTTTTCACTCTTAGAAAGGGAACTAGAACTGTCAATTTTCAATTAAATGAGCCTCCTCTAAAGTTCACGCGGCCATTTCTTCCATTGAAACCTTATATGCTGCAGGGCATAACTTACAGGCCTTGCCTCCGGGCTCTGTGAGGTTTTGTCAACCCCAGAGGTATTGCTATAGATAGATAGATAGATAGATAAGTGTATTAAACCCAAGAATACGGCCATGAACACAAACAGAGCACAACTATAATAAACTTGCATCGGCGATCATCATAAAAAAGCACAATTATAGTGAACTTGCATCAGTCATCATCAACAAACACTTAAATGAAAAATACACTCAAAAACAAGTTTTATGCTCAAAAATTGGGAATGAGTTGTTCTATGTAGTCCAAACAATCTCTTAAAGTACCCTAATTGAATACCCTCTAGCTGAGCCGCTTTCTCATGTCCCCAAATCTCTGCTCCGTAAAGTAGAATGGGTATTATTCTCGATAAAAAGACCCTTTTATGTAACAACAATTTTTTTATTCCCATTACATTATTCCGGAAAATTGTAAACATTACTGCTCTTCCCCGGTTCAAAGTTTCCTTTATATGTGAATTCCATCTTCCATTACTCTGAAAAATATGTCCAAGATGCTTAATTTTATCCACAACTTGTATCTCCTCCCCCTCAAACCATACTTTACTAATTTATCATTCCTCTTGTTAAATATAACTACTTTTGATTTCTGAGCATTTACCTGAAAGCACTTCATCCTTAGATAATCATCTGTTAATCCAAAAGCTTCTGTAAATCGTGTGCCGAATTCGCCGCTAGAGCAGTGTCATCCGCAAACAGCAACACTGTGAAGTTTTTATTACCTAATCTTATTGTTGGAACCCTTTTTTGGCTAAAAGCTCAACAATGTCATTAACAAAAAGACCAAAAAGCCGAGGTGACAAGGCGCTTCCCTGCTTTACTCCTTTCTTAACTTTAGAAGGCCTTGAAAGACCCGACCCACGAACTCTTACTATTGCACTAGTTTCAAAATACATATTTACAGCCAAACGAATGAAACAGGAAAGTAGTCCCACATCCTCTAGGCTTTTTTTAAGCAGAATTCTATTAACTTTATCAAACGCTTTTTTTAAGTCCAAAAATGCAACCTATAACTTATTTTTTCCTGGTCCATACTTTTCAATTAATCCACTTAAAATAAACATTCTATCCGTAGTACTATAGCCTTTTTTAAAACCTCCCTGTTCTTTATTCATAACTCCAAAACCCTCTAGCCAATCATCTAACCGGCTATCTAAAATTTTATCTAAGATTTTGCTAAATATAGGAACTAAGGCTATCAGCCGAGAACTCTCATGATCCCTAGGACTCCCCTCCCTTAAATATTGATACCATTATCGATGTACTCCATGTAGAAGGCTATACTTCATTACTAATAATTCTATTGAATATGTAAAGTAACACAGGCAATATCCCACTCTTTGTCAAAATTGCTGGTATTCCATCTTTTCCGGGTACAGACCTTCCTTTTATATTCCTGACGACTTTCCTAATTTCTTCTGACGAGACATCTCTTACCAAATCATAATCCTTTTCTTTTATAGGGAAAAACACAAAATCGCTCCAATTTTCCTTACTTAATTCTATACATTCCCGTTCTATACTCTCTAAATAGCTCGGCCAATATATTCTCTTTGTTTTCTTTATATCTTGACAACAATTCAGGATTTTCCTCAGATGAAAAGTAATTCTTAACTGCCTCTAGTAAAGCGTCTTAATAATTTTTCATCAATTTACACTCATTGTCAAAAAAACTTACATTTATTTTCTTTTTTAACCTTTCAGACTTTTGAGCACAATTATAAATAATTGAACACAATTCACTCAGAGTCATATCGATATCCATTGATGATTTGTACATAATTTCATTCCTTTCAATTACTTCGGGCCTTAAAAGTTCATTTCCCAACAACTCCAGCTTCTCACCACTCCAGTCAGTCTTTAAAGGCTTCATATAAAAATCATTTTTTTCCGAATCATCATTACTCTTCTTCACTACATTTGTTTTTTCCACTAATCCCGTTATAAGGCTTAGTTTAACCTCCACTGGAAAATGTTCTGACCCAATGATACTTAAAACTCTCAACGCCCATTGTGTATTTCACAAGCTTGAGACCAACCAATATATAATCAATTATGCTGAGATTTTTTCCTGACAGACAGGTAAACTCGCCTACCTCTGCATCCTTACCAAAATTGTCCGTTTCCAAACACAAGTGCATTATCAGAGCATAGCTCCAGAAGCCTCTTACCCCAACAATTAACCTTTCTTTTAAAGTCTTTGCTACTTCTAGGTGTCTTATAAATATCAGGTATCAAATCTGGCGTTCCTACAAACGAAGCATCATTCCTTTCATTACACAACCCAATATAAGCGTTAAAATCCCCCACAACTAAAAACTAATCATTTTCATATCGACAACGTAAATATCTTATCTCTTCCTCAAGCAGATCCCGTGTTGATTCATTACTATATTAAATAAAAAAAACAAGTTTTTTTTAACTGAAAGTAAGGAGCGACATTAAAACTTAAAACGAACAGAAATTATTCCGTATATGAAAGGGACTTTCCCCTCCTCAACGCCTCGCTCTTTACGCTAAAGTTTGACTCTGTCTCACAACTTTATTTTTTAAAAAAATAAAAACTTTAGCGTAAAGAGCGAGGCGTTGAGGAGGGGAAAGCCCCTTTCATATACGGAATAATTTCTGTTCGTTTTAAGTATTAATGTCGCTCCTTACTTTCAGTTAAAAAAAACTTGTTTTTTTTATTTAATTTTCGAACGTTTTTGAATAAATGCAGGTTTTGATCTTGGCTCACAGTACATGGATAATTAAAACAAAATTTTCATATTAATTTGCTTTTATTTGATTAAATGGCTTTCTCGAAACTTGTTTCATTTTATTTACGAACGTTTTTATTAGTAATAAATATACGTAACTTACGAACTAACTTACGTAACGCACTTCTATATTCATATGTTTTTAATACGTATATTAGGGCTTTCGCCCCCTAGTCAATAACTTGCTCTTTGAGCTAAAATTTGAATTTTGTTCCAATTCTTTAAAACTGATCACTTAAACACCAAAGCCATTAAACAGAATAAATATCTCTTATGAAAGTACTAAAAAATTTTTGGCTTAAAGAGTGAGCTACTGACTAGGGGATGAACCCAATTATATATGTAATATTTTCTGTTCGTTTAAAGTTTTGATGTTGCTGCTGTTGCAGTTTAAAAACTTGTTTTTTTATATTTAATTTCTGATCTTTTTTTAAATAATGCTGGGAAGTCCGGCGTCCCCTTCATAGCAATGTCCCTTCCCCCATGAAAACTTTCTTCATGGAAAGATCCTCCTACATAACTCCCGACCCCAGGCACGTACGCATGAATTTGTTTTCGGGGGGGGGGGCAATTTGTTTCGGGGGGGGGGCAAATCCTTCAAACCCATTATTCTGTGAGAAAAATCAGAAAATTATGGGAAAATGAAAAAATCGTGAGATTTCGCGGGGGCCAGGCCCGGAGGCCCCCCTCCCTGCGTACGTCCCTGCCCGACCCCCCCCCTTCACTACCAGGAAAAATCTCCCCTGAAAACGTCTGTACTGTATACTTCTCAATAACCAATACTAAATGTTAACATTGGGTAAAGTTCATAGCTTTCCGCCCTTCTCCCGGGAACTTCGGGGGATTAAGTCATCCTAAAAGACATACTTATAATATTTTTGTACATTCTGAACAAAATGGCTTTTTGATCAGGTGACTTTGGGAAAAAATGAGCGTGGGAGGGGGCCTAGTTGCCCTCTATTTTTTTTGGTCACTTAAAAAGGGCACTAGAACTTTTAATTTTCATTCCAATGAGCCCTCACACGATATTTTAGGACCACTGGGTCGATACGATCACCCCTGGGGAAAAAAAAAAAATAAATAAACACGCACCCTAATCTTTCTTCTGGCAAAAAATGCAAAATTCCACATTTTTGTAGATAGGAGCTTGAAACCTCTACAGTAGGGTTCTCTGATACGCGGAATATGATGGTGTGATTTTCATTAAGGTTCTATAATTTTTAGGGGGTCTTTCCCCCTTTTTTCTAAAATCAGCCAAATTTCCTCAGGCGCGTAACTTTTGATGGGTAGGATTAAACTTGATGAAGCTTATATATTTGAAATCAGCATTAACATCCAATTCCTTTGATGCATCTATTTGTATCAAAATACTGTTTTTTAGAGTTTCAGTTACCATCGAGCTGGGTTCTAATAACCGATGCTATATGTTAACATTTGGTAAAATTTATGGCTTTTAGCCCTCCTTCTAGGATGATCGACGTTTTAAGTCTTACCGAAAGGTAAATTGTTCACATTATTGACACAGCAAAATAAAACGGCTATCTTGATAGTTCGATCGTGTGACTTTGGGAAAAAAAATGAGCTTGAGAGGTAGCCTAGTTGCCCTCCATTTTTTGGTAACTTAAAAAAGGCACAATAACTTTTATTTTCTTTTGCAATGATCCCTCCCACGATATTCTAGGACCACTGAGTCGATACGATCATCCCTGGGAAAAAGAAAAAAAACAAACAAAAAAACAAAAAAACAAATTAACACACACCCGTGATCTTTCTTCTGGCAAAAAATTGAAAATTCCACATTTTTGCAGATAGGAGCTTGAAGCCTCTACATAAGGGTTTTCTAATAGGTTGAATATAATGATGTCCTTTTCATTAAGTTTCTATAACTTTTAGGGGTCTTTCCCTTTTTTCGAAAATCAGCCAAATTTTCTCAGGCGCTTAACTTTTGATGAGTAAAATTAAACTTGATGAAACTTATATATTCGAAATCAAAATTAAAATCTGATTCTTTTGATGTATCTATTGGCACCAAAATTTTGTTTTTGAGAGTATCGGTTACCATTGAGCCGGGTCGCTTCTTACTTACAATTCATTACCACGAATTGTTTGATGAGCTATTCTGAGGAGCTATATATACTACTTGAAGCACCAGTCTTTTGCCCTTTGTAAGAGGAATTCTAACCCATACAATGTTTTCTTAATTGCTAGGAATACGTAAATAATTTTTAGACAACCTTGGTTAATTAACACTAAATTACCACCATAATATCTCATATTTCCAGCCACTTCTCTAGTAACTTTTTCTACTAAGTAACCTCTGAAAGTTGGCACTGAATCTTCACTTTGCCACGTCTCAATTAAAGTAATAACATCCACATCATGTAAATCTTGTAATATAAGATCTACCTTATTTTTTACACCTTGGATGTTTCATGCAACTATACGCAAAGCGTAGACATGACCGTAGTGTCCTTACTCACTTGGCAATAAAACATCATTTAATGGTAGGATATACGTTGAGACGGAATCTTCTCTATGTGGGAACGAAAGTCAATAGTAATCACTAGTATATGCAGCAGTAGGGCCCTTTGATGGACCTTTATAGTTAACTTATTTTCTCATAACATTCCGAATGTCACCACGGTTCTTTTCTTCTGGACTAATGAATTCACTTACTTTTCTAACTCTTTTTTTTCAGTTTTATTCGTAGCTTTAGGAGATTTTATACTTTTTTCAATAGACCCTGATGCGCTTTTGGAGGATTGCGGTAAAGGATCTTTTATATTGAGCTTCACCATCGTTTCGGTATCGCTCTCAGAATTTTCTGATACCGACTCACAAGCCTCAAAAAAGTCCATTTTTTCAGCTACTAGTTCAACCATATTATTTCCTTTCGATAACGTTTCTCTATCCTGCCAGTTTGGCTTAACGTTTTCCCTGATGGATACTACCTCTTTCACGCACTTGGAGGAGAAGTCAAAAATAATCATTTTGCTGCCTGTATACAATTTTTCTCCTCTCAGCCTTGCTTGGTGGCGCTTAGAAAGGGCATCATTTAAGACCAATTTCAAATGCTTACGCGCTTCCCTTTGCCTTTGGGTGTACTCTGGGGCTGCCGGTATCCCACTTCTCTTCAATAGAGGGTTAGATCTCAAAATAACGCCACGAATTTCAACTGAATTTACTTTTAATACCACTGGTCCAGAACGAAATCTAAACACATCTTTCACGTCCCAGCGGAAAAGGCCTAAATTGGGTATGCACTTATTAAGAGGAATTTCTTCTTTCAGAGTATTCGCTACCGTACTAATGGGAGCAAAGTTATAGAGTAGTATATTTGATTTTCTAAGTTCTTCGTCTAAAGCATCTGAGCGTTGACTAGGTGCGCTTGAATACTGTCTCAGTACCTCGATTTCCCTTTTCAACTCTTCATTAGCTCGTGCATTTCTTGCCGATTTCTCATTTATGGCAGCTATTTGGCTTTCAACTGAAGTAACTTTAGTTAGAACTTCAGGAAGCGTCTTTTCTAATGTCTCAGTCAAGCGAGGCATTAGGTCCAACTTGAAATTAATTTCTTCTAAAAACTAAGAGCTCGCTCCTCCTTCAATGTACATTTCAAGGCAAAATTAACTTTCTAAGAGATGAATAGTAAGCAATAACCTTAAACAAACGACCGCCGTAGATTAAATCATTTTTACTAATTCTGTTATAACTCTTTTCTTACTCTTAATTCCAAATTTCAATCTTTATTATAAACTTCAATCAAAAGCCACTATTGCAATCAAAACGTTATTGCATCATTGCTAAAAAGACATACCAGCATAGTACCCAATGAGTACAAAATTGTTCACAAATTGTACTCCACAAATAAGTCCTTTATCTTTATCCAATTAAAGCAAGTTTACCCAATGACCGCTGAATGAAAACTTACAATTATATATGATCTTTCGACAATTATGAACAAAATCGCTATCTCAAAATTTCTATCGGATATTTTTGGGGTAAACAGAGGGTGGGGAGGGGTGGCTGCTTGCCCTCTGATAACTTTTGACTCTTAAGAAAGGAAGTAGAACTTTCAATTTCCAATCAAATAATACTCCTCCAAATTTTAAACGATCGCCCATTCTGTAATAAGCTTATAGGCCCCAGGCATAACTTAAGACCCATTCTCTCTGTCTATGGGAGGGGGAGGGGTGTCGACCCTGGATGAATTGTTAAATGATCTTTGGATTATTTTGAACAAAATGGCTATTTTGAAATTTCGATCGGACACATTTCGAGAAAAAAGGACACGGAGGCGGGATAACCTCCTATCATTTTTGACTCTTAAAAAGGGAACTAGAACTTTGAATTTCCAATCAAATGAGCCTCCTTCAAAGCTTATTCGACCACCTCTCCCAGAAGAACCATATATGCCGATGGAGAATAAGTTTCAAACATTACTCCCAGGCTCTGAGGGTTGTGACAATCCCAAAATCATTAGGGCCGTTCTTTTACTCATCTTTGTGCTAAGATCTTACATGTTTTGACAAAGAACACTTAAAAGTGAAATCATAGCACTAAGATTTTACATCTTCTAGCGTTCTTTTGCTAACGTCTTTCACCATTCTGCTCCGATCAGCGGTCTAAGAATAATGATAAGTATATCATCAAAGTTCTCTTATCATTGTTCTATATGGCAGAAAGATGGCGTATTTCACACTTTTTGCTAACATCAGTGAGCTGTAAGATCTTAGAACAAACATGAGTTAAAAGAACAGAAATCTTTGCAGAAAGATGTGAGATCTTCGATGTAAGATCTTAGTGCAAAAGAACGAGCCTATTGTTGTATGATCTTTGGACTAGTTGAAAAAATGGCTAACTTAAAATATCGATCAAATGAATTTGCAGAAAAGAGGGCGTGCGGGGGCTAGTTGCCTTTCGATCACTTTTGACTCTTAGAAAGAGAAATAAAGCTTTCAATTTCCAATCAAATGAGCCTTCTCCAAAGTTGATACGACCACACCTTCCATAAAAATCGTATATAACTCTGGCTTAAAAACTTAAAACCCTTCTCCACGGGCTTTAGGGCGGTTGTGTCAATCCCAGAGGCACTGTTATAAGATATTTGGACTATATTGAACGAAATTGCCGTCTCAAAATATTGATCGGATGCATTTGGGGAAAAGATGATGTCGGGAGAGGATGGGGGTTACTTGCCCTCTGATCACTTTGGACTCTAAAAAAAGGAACTAGAACTTATCAATCTCCAATAAAATGGGCCTTCTGCAGAGTTTTTACGACCACCCATTCCATAAAAACGTTATAGGTTCCCAGGGCATAGCTTACAAACATTGTCCTCTGGCTTTGGGGGGAAGGGTGTTCACCCTGGAGCCGTTTGTATATGATCTCTGCATTATTTTACACGAAATAGCAGTCTCAAAATTTTGACTTTATGCATTTCGAGGAAAGAGGGCGAGGGGAGGGGGTGAGTTGCCCTCTGATGAAGTTATACTTTGAAAGAAGAACAAGAACTTTCAATTTCCAATCAAAAGAGTCTCCTTCAAAGTTTACACGAGCGCCTCTTCCATTGAAACGATATATCCCCCCCAGGGCATAACTTACAATCCTTGTCCCTAGGGTCTGAGGGTTGTGTCAACCCCAAAAGCATTGTGATATGATCAAAATGGCTTTCTCAAAATTTTTATAATACGTATTTGGGAGAAAGAGGGCGTGGGAGGGGGGTTAGTTGCCCTACGATCACTTTCGGCTCTTAAGAAAAGAACTAGAAGTTCCAATTTCTAATCAAATGAGCCTCCTCCAAAATTAATACGACCACCACTTACAAAAAACCTTATATGCCCCCAGGACATAGCTTACAACACTTACCCCCGGCTCTCGGATGTTTTCTCTACCCCAAAGTTCTTTTTATCTGACCTTTGAACTATTTTGAACATAATAGCTACCTGAGGATTTTGATCAGATCCATTTGGAGAATAGAGGTCGGGGGCCAGTTGCCCTCCGATCACTTTTGACTCTTAAAAAGAGAACTAGGAGTTTCAATTTCTAATCAAATGAACCCCCTCTAAAGTTTATACGACCACCACTTCCAAAAAACCTTACAAGCTTCCATGGCATAAATAACAACACTTGCCCCCGAGCTCTGGGAGATTGTGTCGACCCTGGAGTTTTTGTTACCTGATATTTGAACTTACTTTAACAAAATGACTATCTCAAAAATTCAATCGGATGGACTTGGGGTGAAGAGGACAGGGAGGGGGCTAGTTACCCTCCGGTCTCTTTCGACTCATAAACAGTAAACTAGAACTTTCAATTTACAATCGATGATCCCCCTCCAAAGTTTATACGACCTCCCATTCCATAAAACCTTATATGCCTCCAGGGCATAAATTACAACATTTGCGTCAGGTATCAGGGGGGTCGTGTTGACCCGAAGTATTGGTTAACTGATCTTTGGACTATTTTGAACAAAAGTGCTGTCTCAAAATTTTGATCGGATGTGTTTGGTGAGAAGAAGGTGCATTGTGGGGGGGGGGCTAGTTGCCCTTATATCACTTGTGACTCATACATTGGGCGCTATAACTTCATATTTCCAATCAAGTAAGCCCCCTCCAAAGTTTATACGGCCACCCCTTCCATATCCTTATCCTTTCCTTTCATCTTTCATCTCTTTCATCTTCCATCCTTTCATCTCTCCCATCCTTTCATCTTTGCCTTTGACTTTCATTTCTGATTGAATTGATGTCTCGTATCTTGCTCATGCGGACGATGTTCTCCTTGTCAGTCGTTCTAGGGCTGGGCTCTCACATTCTGTCAGCTGGATCTCAGACCAGTTCAGACGGATTGGGCTTATGTTGAACGTTGATAAGTGCGAATATACTTCATTTAATTCGAGTGCGAGTCTCCTTCTTAACTGTGGTTTTTCTCTATTCCCTGTGTCTCTTCTTTTCGGGGGCTTGGTCTTCACATTACTAATAATCTCAAAACACTTAGGGCTCTGAAAGTTCCTAATGCAAAAAAAAAAAAAATCAGGTAGGATATTCAAAAATTGCTGCAAATAGAGGGAGGTATAATAGAAAAGCGCATTGGAAGTTATATTCTTCATTTTGTAATCAGTATATTCTTTTTTTATCTGATTTTCTTCCAATTCTGAAGCCCAAAGATCTGAAATCTATCCGGACTTATTATTTTAAGTTTTCTTGGTAACTTTTGTTCCTCCCTCCGTGGTTTCGGAAACGTCATCTAATGTCGTGATTCGGCCTTCCTGATTTACGGGAAAAAGTGACTGTGCTTGTGGGAAAGCTGTCGTTTACTGCAGGTCTTACTGCGCACCATAATTTACGTCGCTTTATGTAAATAATTGTTAAGTGTGCAGGTTTGCTTTTCTGTTGTTTTTTTTATTTTTTTTTTTTTTGTTCTTGATGTACTCCACTTCCTTTTTATAGTGGGTAATAAATAAATTATTATTATTATATGAAGTGCCTCTAGGAACTATAAACATTGAAGCCTTTTTGGTCTTTATTATAGGCAACGCTATAGCGTTACCTATATTAATGGTCTGTATAGTGAATCATATAAAATTCGTGGCAGAAGAAAACCACCTCATGAATAGTATCCACTCTGAAATTATGATTCGTGATTCAATTCAAGCTCATATGGTGTAAAATAAATTTATTTTTATAATTTTGGGATGCGACTAATTCTTCGCTAAATATCCTGTGTAGCTTTTTTTTCATTGTCCCCTTTTTGATTATAGAAGGATAGATCTTCAAAATGAATATTTTCTAGTAAGACTTGTTGAGGGAAGTTATTGATAAAAATGGAGTTCTTTAGGATGCCACTTAACTTTACAAATACTCACTATCTCCATTACCTTTAATTATTTTGAAATAGGGGTAGTTGGGTGGTACGAATCTCATAATTATTTATGGCCAGGCGTACGGAAGATCTACGTACATTGCGCGTGGTGTGTATTTGCGTCGAGGTAGAGACCATAACTTTCGTTTTCAGTATCATACGAATCACATTTTACATAACATTATTATGGAAAACTAACACATCATAAATAGCTCTTTCTATGAGGAGGTAAATGCCCTGATCAGTAATTAGCTAAACTTTATGCGATGCCATTATTTTAAGTTTCACACAATAGGCTCGAGTTGTGTGCTCAGCTGACAATTACATTCTAATTTGTAAACGTCTATGATGGCGCTGCTAAACTGCGTAAATACATCTGCAAGGGTTATTGAGACCCTCAATAATTCCGACGACATGGAATATGGGGAATACGACGATTGTTGTATAGGGAGATAGGAGAAATACGACGACATTGTACAGGGATATAGGGGACATATCACGACATTGTGCATTGAGATAGGGGGAATACCAGGGCCATATCCAGGATTTTTGTTTTTTTTTTGGGGGGGGGGGTTACCCGATTTTTTTCTCGTGGACTTTGTCTAACATCCTCGAGATGGGTATTTTTTAGACTAATTTTCAACTCGGTCAAAAAGTTAGGGGGGGTTCAAACTGGGTAGCCCCCCTCCCCTCCCCTGGATACGGCCTTGGGGAATACGACGACATTTTATAGGAAGATAGGAGAATATGGGAAAATATGTCAACAATCAATCACCGTAAGAGTGAAACTATTAGCTTTAATTGTAGTATCAAATTACTGTTTCTCCAAAGTTTGTTTTCTGAATGGAACATCTTTCAAGGTTACATCACTCTTTTCTTGTAATTTTCTGGCAACTGTACCTTATTCAATTACAATTAAGTCATGGGGAAATTTAAAGGGTCAACACGACTTCTTCTTAGGGCGTGGATTTGGGGGTGAAAATGCTTTTCAAGTTTCTTTAATTTAAGCCTTTTTTTAAATTTCTTACCTTAGTTTATTTTTCGGATAGACGGGGGAAGTCCCTAGGTTCGCATCTTGGGCTTTTTCTCTTCCCTCTGTTTCAGGGGGGCTTTTGAGCCGGCTGTCCTCTTAGAATATCTTTAACTTACAAATTCTTTATCTTTTTTTACTGTACATTTTTTAAGTCATTGAGATACGAGGCACCTTACATCATCGTGTAGGGACATAGTGGGGTCCTCACTGCATCGAGTAGCAACCGCGATCTCTTTTTTTAGGGGTAAAGTGCTTTTCGGGGGGTCCTGACCCTTCTAAGGTTTAAAGCTGACCACAATGTTTGACCTTCTTTAATTTTAGCTTTTTTGCTTATATTTTTATCTTTTTTCAACATTTTTATGTTTTGTCAGGGGTACACTGACAATTTTACATTCTGAGACTCACAGCCCTGACTTTTCCAAACCAACGTGGTCCTTCCACCTCATTCTATTTCGGGGAACTTATAGGGCTTAAAGTGCTTTTCGACTTCTTTAATTTAAACTGTTTTGCTTATATTTTACCATTTATCAGGTTTTTTTTAATTTTTCTTTCCCATTTATCAAGTTTTACCTGCTTTTTTCTTTAATTTCATGATTTAAACATATGAACTTTATAAGGGAAAGTCCTCTCAACACCCTCCCCCGCAGGTCTGCACGGGCCCCTGCTCCGCCGTTGTGACGCCCCGTAGTGCCTCCTAGCGTAACGCCTCTCTGGCGCTAAAATTACCTTTTTAAGAAATAAGTGTTTCATTGTTTTTGTTTTAAAGATCGTTTCATTCTTTTTTTTTTTAAATTAGTGTTTAATTTTTTGTTTTCAAAGAACCAAGTGTTTATTGTTTTTTTTTTTCAACTTTATGTCAAAGTGTCGTGATCAAGTTTCTTTAAAAGCCTTTCTCACACTTTAAGTAAGAAGTTTTATATGTTAGAAAATAAGTTCAAGGCCAATACACAGATATTAATCATCAAACAACTGGAGCTGACGTTGGTTTTCCAAAAACAGTACTCCTTCTGATAGTGTTTCTATATTTAAATTTGGACTTGACAAAACCCTACATTTTGTCTAAATAAAACACCCTAGCTCAAAACTAAATTTTAAAAATCTAACTACTTTTAATGCTGACTAACCTTCATATCAACCCCTCGGAAACCTAAGCATTATTTGCATATCTCTCATGAATTTTTGAGAAATATTGCCTTAAATGATGATTTCGAAACAGAGTAGTTGCGATTTTTTTCCCCTAAAATTTCAAGTTTTCTATTTATTATAGTTCAGTCGTTTAAAACCATAACGAGTGAGTCAGAGGACATGAACTCTTTTATATCCAATTATGTAATAAAGTTTTAACAAACTGTAAGTAAGTAGCGATTCGGGCCAATAGTGACCGAAACTCTAAAAATCAAAAGTTTGCATACAATTTTTGCAACGGAAACTTGTCATTTTTTGCTGATTCCAAATATATAAAATCCATCAAGTTTAATGCTATCGATCAAACGTTATAAGTCTGAAATTTTGTCTGATTTTGAAAAAGGGAGAAACTCCCATTAAAAGTCAAGTGATCTTAATGATAATGACACCATTATATTTGCCACGTCAGGCGACCCTACTTTATAGGTTTCTGGCTCCTGTGTACAAAAATACGGAATTTTACAGTCCCCCCTCGCCCATAAGTAACATCACGGATGCGCGTTTTTTCTGTTTTCCTCAGGGGTGATAGTACCGAACCAATGGTCCTAGAAGATCAGAAGAGGACTCGTTCAAATAGAAATTAAAACTTCTTGTGCTGTACCCGGAGCACAAAAGATCCTGTATGGAACTTAATCGCTCCGAAGTGTGAATTAAGGTAATTAAGGTAATCTATGTGGCCAAAGATTGTAACTCGGAGAAGTGACGTTTTCTGCCATTTTGTGCCACCAAACTATAATTTTGTCCCAAAAAGACCAAGTTTCTATTGTTTGAAAATTCAAAGACAGCTGATTGATTTAAACTTGTCAACGAACTGTATATTGAGCTTCCCAGTTGCAAAAAAAAAAAATCCGCGCGATAGCACATTCCTTCCTGAAAAGTCAGATAGTCCATACAAGATAAAGGGTTAATATGGACATTTATCTCAAAGCTTGACTTAACTAAGTTGGTTCGCTAAATTTTCCGTAAAATTGTGCATAGGAACGCATAGTTACACATCAGCTATTAAAGAGGAGAGGTGGTAGGTCATTTTTCAGGCTGAAGGGAGGAATTATTTCCTCCTTGCAGAAAATACACTTGAATTACCCGTAAGATACAGTTGCATGCACGGCTCTGTCACTGTGACCCATAGATCACAGAACCCTAAGCAACTGAACCTCTGCAACTGAGCGCTCGTGCATCAGAATCAAGGTGCAACTGATTCCCCGTGTAAGTGAACCCCCTGCAACTAAACCCCGTGAAACTGAACCCTTTGACAACTGAGCCCCCTTGTAAATGAACCTCTGTGCAACTGAACCCTCTTGTAAGTAAACCCTCGTACAACTGAATCCCATGCAACTCAGCCCCATTGAACTTAACCCTCGTGCAGCTCAACCCCCGTGATACTGGACACTCGTTTAACTGAGCCCCATACAACATAGCCCCCTTGCAGCTCAACCCCATTCAACTGAACCCTCATGCAACCCATCCACCTGTTAATTTAACTCTTGTTTAACTGAACCGTGTTCAACTGAACACCGTAAAACTGAACATCCGTGCAAGTCAACCTTCTTAACTGAACATTGGTACAACTCAACCCCCATCTTACTGAACCATCATTCAGCTGAACCCCAATGCAGTCAACTCAATGTCCACACGGCTCAAGCCCCTTAAGCTCAACCCCCAATCAACTCAACATCTATGTAAATCAACCATCGAATAACTCAGTCCTTGTTTATTTCAACCCTTATTCAAATAAACTTCCGTGCAATTCAACTCACTGGTCACCGAAACCAACCCCCGAAATCTGTCTGACTCAATTCCCATTCAAATCAACTGCATTCAGTTCAACCCTTCTCAAATCAACAATATTACTAGAAAATGTGATTCAGCCCGTTTTGACGGAGGTGATGAAAGCTGACTCGAATAAAATGGTCTTTATTTATTGATTAATTCGTGTGTGTTACTTTTTTCACTTTACGCTTTTTCGATGTAAAACTGCCCTCTCCCTCCCCTCCAAAAAACAACAATTTATCCTTCTATCCCATATATTTAGAAATTAGCGAAACTTTTCGTGCCCAGGGCCTTAAGACACTAGATAGTCATGTTCGCACCAATAACTGTACCCTAGTACAGAGAAAACCAGCACCTAGTTCAGGAATGAAAGCTATTATTTAAATTCACCTGATTAGTAAAAGTTTATCACGGGAAAAAGCTTATGGAAATTTTTAAAAGAGATGGAAACGCTCATAAGTGGGTTTTTTTTTCAGTTTTATTCATCCAGTACTAATAAGGCACTACATTATCTTAGAGAGTCGTTTAATGTCATTTGAAGGCTACTATTCACATTTGCGCACTTGTTACAAATTCGTCGTGACAACGCAACCATAAAATGCGTTACGGCACCAAAATGCGATTTTAGTGTTATTTTTGGAATTTAAAGGCTTTTTATCCTAAAAGGTCTGCCATTGAAATCCCCACGATCAAAAACTCTGAAACTAGTATTCAAAATCCTCCTCTTGAATACTTCCTTTCCTAGTCACCCTCCTTTTGCAATATACTCCCTTATACTCCATATCTTTGCAAGTAGAAAAGAAGAGTTTTGAGAAAACTACCAAGTGAAAAAAAAAACTTCATTCAAATACAAGACTAATTCATCAATGATAGAGGGTATTAATTTTCATGTTGATACTACAAAAATCATTGCTTCCCAGTTTATGTAACGTCTATTCACAGAACAAGCTAAAATAAACTAACTTGTGACATTTTCCTATATTTGGTGATTTTTGAAAAAAGTAGCTCTTTATACGAAGACTGTCCTAGCTTCAGTGTTTTAGAGAACTTAAATTGTATGGTAAAGGTTATACATGTTGTAGCTAGTGACAGACTAATAAGCACCTTATAAATTAGTCTTTTACTTTGTGCAAGCAAGTTAAGAACTTTCTTATTCCTAAGAACGCATCCTGCTTTTATGCATGATTTGTGTTTTCAGCAAAGTGCTAGTTTTTCAGCACTCTAAAAATATGAGGCAGTATGATGGGTTAAAAAATAAGGTAGAATTTTGACATGTTCTATCTTGTTGTAACTGTATGTTTGTTAAAGTCAATGAAATAAATGCCTGTCAAGATCATTCATCAAAAAAGCTCTTCGTTGTCAAAAAAAGAAAACCGGACGTCATAGATTTATTTATTGAACACAAGTTTAGTGAAATGGGGTTGAGTTGCACGTCGGCTGATTTAAAAGAGGGCCTAGTTAAACAAGGGTTCAGTTCTATGGGGTATAGTTAAATGGGGTTTAGTTTTAAGAGGGCTCAGTTACAAAAGGTTTCAGTTGCACAAGGATTCAGTTGTACGTGGGTTCATTTGCACGGGGGTTCAGTTGCATGAGTGTTAGGCTTTATGGGGGTTCTGTTGCTTGGAGATTCAGTTACATAGGGGTTCAATCTAACGAGGGTTCGGTTGCACAACTGTTCAGATGAATGGGGATTCAGTTACGCGGGGGTTCAGTTGCACCAGTAGTCAGATGCAAGAGGGATCAGATACAGGGGTTCAGTTCCTTGGTGTTCAGTTACACGAGGGTTCAGTCGCAATGGATCCCCATCAAACACCGAAGAAAATAACCAGGTTCTAATTTTGTGTTGATTCTCTTTTGAAAAAGGTGATAAGGCTAGTATATTTCTTAGATATCTTGCTTTACTAGTCTACAAAAGTTTGTTCAAAATATTTCGTCTGAAAAATCAACTAATGGAAATTAAATCTAATATGTTTCCTTTTATTCAATTGTAGAAAAGCTGCAGATTTGAACACCGCACTCTACTTGCTTTATAATGAATAGACTTTGCTGCACTCTATGTTTACTGTATAAGCGCACTTGTACAGTTGTACTTACAGTTGTTTATGCTACACTGAATTAGGCCTATATATTATTCTTACTATTATTCGTCTATATTGTGCTAGTAGGAAACTAGATATGTTGCTATTGTGGAGTATAAATTATTAAGGCTACTGTTGACTTATGTACATTATTATTATCAGATTTTATCCCGCAATAGAGCTCAAAGATGAATCGACAAAACCTTCAGGTAATAAGATTTACACCATAGTCGTTATTCAACTACAGTATTTAATGAACTTTTTTGTTTTCCTTGTAATGTTTTTGTATTTTTTTTTTTAGTTGTTTTTCCTCCTGTTCCTGAAGGTTTTACGCTACAACAGTACTGTCAGTCTATCGTAAGTTTCTTATTTCATTCCAAGTTAGAAGGACGACAAATCAGCTATCAATTCTCGTTTATGTGAAAATAGTATTTCTGTTGGAAATTTTTATGTAGTTTAGTTAGTGTTTTCCAACATAAAAAAAAAGAGAAAACTAAGCAGTAAAAACAAATGAATAACTTCAGCCATTTTTTGTTTGCTCATCTATGCAAATTTTACGGTACAGAAAAGACTTGGCTAGTCGTTACCATCCTTCACTTATTTTCATTACCAGCTTCACAACAAAGAAACGCCTCAGAAATATATTTCTGATGTGTTTTTTTTGTTTTTTTTTAATATTGTAGCTCGAAAACTTTTCTATTCTTTTTACTGAACAAAATCTACCAATAAAGGGTAGAATTTGTTAAGACCGTCATAAATTTAAGAAAAATGTTCCAATAAGAAAATCACAGGAAACGTAATGGCGTTGGCTATATAAAGGCCATAAGGCTTCAATGTTTGTTTGTTTTTTTCCCCAGAGGTACTTCATATGGAAAATGTGGTCGTATCAACTTCAAAGGAAGCTCATTTGATTGGAAACCGGAAGTTCTAACGCCCTGTTTAAGTTTCAAAGTTGATTGGAGGGTAGCCAACATATCCCCCTTCTCAAACTCTTTTCTCTCCAAATGCATTCGATCAAAATTTCTAGATAGCCATTTTGTTCAAAATAGCCCAAAGGCCAAATAACTATGCTTCCAGGGTTGAACCCCCTCCTCCAGACCCTGGTTAAGGGCTGTAAATTATGCAAGTTTCTTATTGTTAATACGTAAGGTTTTGATAGAAGGGGTTTTCGTATAAATTTTGCTTGGAAATCGAACGGCTGAGAACGGTGAGTATTCGCCGGCTTGGAAATTGAATGGCTGAAAGTGCATTAAGAACGGCTGAGAGTATTGAGTTGAAACTTTCAGGACATGTTGAAGGGGATGTTGAAAAGTGGTTTGGCCAGCCCCTCCCATGCCCTTTTAGATGCAATCCCTAGCAAAAATATTTGATCAAACTTTTGAAACAGACATCTTGTTCAAAATAGACTAAGGCTCAAATAACTATGCCAGCGAGGATGGCATACCCCCCCCCATAGTTTTTAAAAGGAATTCTGAACACCATAAAACACACTCTATGTGTGCTAATATTCAGAATGACGTATCATCAATATCTAATATCAACGGCTGAAGGTATTAAGTTGATAATTTCAGGGGATGTGGAAAAGCTATCAGAGGGTAACCAACCCCCTTGGCCTTTTTAGATGCATGCTCCCCTCATCACTGATAAAAAAAATTCTAAAATCGATTTTGTACAAAATAGCCAAAAGGCCTTGTAGCTATGCCTCCGAAGATACAATGAAGGGCTATCTGCAATACCTTTAAAGGCATCAACAGGTAAGATTATTAACTTGAAACTTTCATGGCCACTGTTACTACTGCTACTATTGTGGCCGCAAACGAACAGAAATTAATTTTAAAAAAACTTCCCGAAAAATGAAAACTTAAGACCCTCCCACATATTAAACTTAAGACTATCAGAAATAAATTTCTATAATAATTCAAACTGAGAACGACCAGAAATTATTATTGAAGAATCAATGAAACCCAAACCGAACAGAAATTAAATAAACGATCATAGCAAAGAAACATGCAATATTACTAATATAAGTGAAAAAATAAATCTTAAAACGAGAAAAATTACTGAATATCCAAATCAAACTTGAAACGAACAAAAATCATTACAAACAAGAGTTCGTCTACTGCCCCTTCCCCTAATTGTAAATGTCTAAAGCCTACTTCGTCATTTTGCGCATTACTGAAAATGAATAATATTGCAAATATTTTCTTTTGTGCTTACAACAGTGAAAATAAAAATTACAGCGAAATAGAACACTGACCTGCTGAACTTTCAGCAATTAGCGTAATTGTATATCAAATATTTGGTTTAATTTCATTACTTCTTTCCAAGGACTATTCCAGACATACAGTTTTCAGTAAAACGCAAATGACACAGTAGCCTTTAAAATTTTACAGGTAGGGAAAGGGGCAGTAGCTAAACTATGTTTGTAGTTATTTTTGTTGGTTTTTTGTTTGAATTGAATATTTGACTTAAGTTTTACTAGTTATAAGATCTATTCATTCATTTATATTAGTACTTGTTGTATGTTTGTTTGCTATGTTTGTTGATTCATTTTATATTCGTTTTTGGTTAAGTTATTCTTTAAAAGTAGTTAATTAAAAAAAACTTTCCACAAAGTGAGTTTTTCAAAAAGAAGTAAAGAACTCCATTAAACCAAAATGAACTAAAATAGAATCAAATAATCTACCAAGCATATAACTACCACAAACGGGTATCAATAAATAAATGAAATAAAAAACAAACACAAATTAAAATAAATAAAAGGGTCAAACTCCAAACGAGCAGAAATTAGTATGAGTAGCGTTCAAAACCCCTATGTTTTCTAAAAGCCAGAACATAATGTCTACTTTACTGACAAAAATTCAAATGAATTTACTGATAAAAATGTGCATTGTCAGTTTAATATACATATGCTTATATTTATTCCTTAAATCTTAATTAATTTTTGATTTCTTAAAGTTATAAAAGTGAAAAAATTTAAAATTATTTTTAAGTAAAGCACTAATTATGTTCTGGCTTTTAGAAAACATAGGGGTTTTGAACCCTACTCATATTAATTTCTGTTCATTTGGAGCTCTATTTTTGTTCATTTTGATTTAATGGAGTTCTTTACTTTTTTTCGAAAAACTTATTTTGTGGAAAAAGTTTTTTTTGATTAATTTCTGTTAGTTTTATATTGACATAGTCTTTTTCAGGGATAAAAAAATAATAGTTTAAATCTTTCCAGTTTTCTTTTAAGAATTTATAGTTTGGCCTGCTATTGATATACTGGAGAAACTTTTTCAGCAATTTTAACAGCATAAACTCTTTAGAAAATCAGGAAGCAAATAGTAGTGTTTAATTTAGTCATACGCATCCTCTTGACCTGATAAATGAAAGTTAATAAAATTCCCATAAAATTATATTTATACTCTTTCACAGCCTGGATACACTTATACTCTTTTGATTTAGTAAAATTTTAAGAGCAGATATAGTAATAGAAGTAGCCCCGAAAATTTGAACTTAATACCTTCAGTCGTTCTTGGTAAATTGCTGAGATGTCTTATTGGCAACCAGCATACAAACAGTGTATTTTGATTTAATTTTAAAGCTACATTTAGTTTTTCAAGCATAATGGTCAAATTAAATAACTGTGGTGGATAGACCTACCTAATAATCCTAAAGATATGGTTACTAGACTATTCAGCTACGCTGAACAAAATGGCTGTCTTAAAATTTTGATTCGAAGTGTCTGGAAAATTGTGAGCTAAAGAGGAAGTCTGATTGCCCTCCATTCACTTTTGACTCTAGAACTTTTAAGAGGGCACTAGAACTTTTAATTTTCAGTCAAGTTAGCTCCTTTAAAATATCACTGACAATATTAGCTATAATAGTGCATCGCTGCCTTTGTTTTTAAGTGCCCTATAGTGCTTACATGTTCATTTAATACCTGCATGCATATAGACTTTTCGTTTAATTAATTAAAAAAAAAATTCAAAAAAAAAAGTTTTTCGAAGGAAAGTAAAGAACTCCATTAAACAAAAAATGAGCAAAATAGAATAAAATAATCTACCAAGCGTGAAACTACCACAAATCAGCATCGATAAAAATGAAACCCAAAACGAACAGAAATTATGATAAATAACCGAGTCAAACTCAAAACGAGCAGAAGTTGACATGAGTAGGGCTCAAAAGCCCTATGCCTTCCCAAGGCCAGATAATAATTTGCACTTTATTGAAAAAATGTAAATGTTTTTACTTTCATAACTTTAATAAATCAAATAATATTAACATTTTGATTACTAAATATCAGTACATGTATATTAAATTGACAGTCCACATTCAATTGTATTTTTTCAGTTTTATTTTATTTCTGCTCATTTTTGGTTTAATGGAGTTCTTTACTTTTTATTGAAAAACTTATTTTGTGAAAAAAGTTTTTTTAATTAATTTCTGTTCGTTTTATATTGACATAGTCTTTTCAGGGAAAAAGTAAATATTCCTTTAAATCTTTTCGTTTTTTTAAGACTTACAGTAAGGACTGCTATTTGTATGCTGGAGAAAAATTTTCAGCAATTCTTAAAAATATACACACTTTTAAAAATTTGGACACAAATAGTAGTGTTTAATTTAGTTTCATACTCCTTCTAATTGACCTGAAATAGAAAAATTGATACCATTCGCAAAAAAATCTGTTTACTTTCTTTGATAGCTTGGGTATACTTATGCTATTTTGATTTGGTATAATTTTAAGAGCAGAAGTGGCCCTGAAAGTTTGAACAGAAATACCCTCAGTCGCTCTTGGGATACTGCTGAGATGCCATATTGGGAATTAGCATTGACACAGTGCATTTTGATTTGATCTTAAGGCAACATTTAGTTTTAAGACATAATGGGGAAATTGGAGGCTGGACGTGGGAGGGGGATGAGTTTTTGTCCAATCACTTTCGATTATTGAAATGGGCATTAGCCCTTTCTATTTTCAATCGAATGAGCCCTTTTCAAAGTTCATACGACAACTCCTTCGATACGAAGTGCCCTGGTCTAAAGGAAAAAAAAATACATTGTACCCACATCGATCTTTACTATAAAAATGTCAAGCCTTCCAATCACTTTTGACTATTAAAAAGGGCACTAGCCCTTTCAATTTCCAATCGAAAGAGCCCTTTTTGAGTTTCTACGTAAACGCTTTCTATAAACACCTTATATGCCCCAGGGCATAAATCACAACCCTTACCCCGAGGGCTGTGAGGGAGTTGTCATCCTGAAACACCTAATTTCTAGAACTTTCAACTACGTTAAACAAAATGGCTCCCTCAATATTTTGAGTGGATGTGTTCGGGGAAATGGTTGGCGTGAGAGGAGAGCTAGTTGCCTTCCAATCACTTCCGACTATTAAAAAGGGCACTAGCCCTTTGAATTTCCAATCGAATGAGCCCTTTTTGAAGTTTCTACGATAACACTTTCTATAAAAACCTTATATGCTCCAAGGCATAATTTGCAACCCTTGCCCTGAGGGCTCCGGGGGGATTGGCATCCTCAAAGACATAATTTCCAGACCTTCCAACTACGTTGAACAAATGGCTGTCTCAAAATTTTGATTGGATGTGTTTGAGAAAACGGTGGGAGTGAAAGGGGTTTGCTTGCCCTCCAATCACTTTTGACTATTAAAAAGGGCACTAGCCGTTTCAGTTCCCAATCGAATGATTCCTTTTTGAAGTTTTTACGACAAAGCTTTCTATAAAAGAAAAACCTTATATGTCCCCAGGGTATAACTTACAATCTTCGACCTGAGGGCTGTGGGGGGATTGTCATCCTCAAAAACATAATTTCAGAACTTTTTGACTACGTCGAAAAAAATAGCTATCTCAAAATTTTGATTGGATGTGTTTGGGGAAATGGTGGGTGTAAATGAAGTGTTTGCTATCCTCCAATCACTTTTGACTATTAAAAAGGGCACAAGCCCTTCTAATTTCCAATTGAATGAGCCCTTTTTGGAGTTTCTACAACAACACTTACTTAACCTTAAATGACCCCAGGGAATTACTTACGACCTTTGCCCCAAGGGCTCTGAAGGGGTTATCATTCTCAAAGATCTAATTTCTAAAACTTTTTACTACGTTAAACAAAATGGCTATCTAAAAATTTTGATTGGATGTGTCTGGGTAAAAGGTTGGCGTGAGAAGGGGATTAGTTGCCCTCCAATCACTTTCCACTATTAAAAAGGGCACTAGCCCTTTCAATTTCAAATCGAATGAGCCTTTTTTCAAGTTTCTACGACACAACTTTCAAGAAATACCTTATATGCCCCCAGGTCGAAACGTACAACCCTTTCCCCGAGGGCTCTTGGGGGAATGGCATCCTCAAAGATATAATTTCTGGACCTTTCAACTACTTTGATCAAAATGGCTATCTCAAAATTTTGATTGGATTTGTTTGGATAAATGGTGGGCGTTGAAGTGGTGTTAGTTTCTTTCCGATCATTTTCGACTATTAAAAAGGGCACTAACCATTTAAATTTCCAATCAAATGAGCCCTTTTTGGAGTTTCTACGGCAATGCTTTCTATAATAACCTTATATGCCCCCAGGGCATAACTTGCAACCCTTGCCCTGAGGGCTGTGGGGGGGCTGTCTTCCTTAAATACATGATTTCAAAAACTTTCGACTATGTGTAACAATATAAGTCTCTCAAAATTTTCATTGCTTGTGTTTGGGGAAATGGTTGGCGTGAGAGGGGGTTTAGTTGCCCTTCAATCACTTCCAACTATCAAAAAAGCGACTAGCCCTTGAAATTTCCAATGGAATGAGTCCTTTTTGAAGTTCCTACGACAAAGATTTCTATAAAAACCTTATATGCACCAAGGGCATAACTTACAACCCTTGCCCCAAGGGCTTTGGGGGAGTTTCCTCCTCAGAAACATAATTATTATCTGGAAATCAACTACGCTGAACAAAATGGCTATCTCAAAATTTTTATTGGATGTGTCTGGGAAAATGGTGGGCGCGGAAAGGGTGTTAGTTGCCTTCCAATCACTTTCGACTATTAAAAAACTAGCCATTCCAATTTTCAATCGAATGAGCCCTTTTCAAGTTTCTACGACAACTCCTTCGATACGAAGTGCCCTGGTCTAAAGGAAAAAAAAAATAATACTTTTGCCAACATTGTTCTTTACTTAGGCAGTGCGATTGCGCTGCCTATTATTGAAACTCGTCCTAAACGTTTCCTATAAGTTTCAACTTAATGCCATTGGTGTCGTTAGTTAGAGTAACCGTAGAAGCAGCATTAAATGATTACACACAGTTTCTTCTGGCTAGCTCAAAATCCACAGCCTATGAAGTTATGAAGGTGAAATTTTCAGAGAATATTTCTGTTGTACGGGGTACAACCTGCCATCCGTATGCAGTTTGTCAAAAGGGAATATCAGCAATATCTTAGGAGCAGTTTCGTGTGTGAAATCGAAAATTACAACGCTTGTTGTGGAGGATGTTGAACTGACCAAATTAAAATATTTACATCATAATACTAAAGCTTCTGCTTCTACATATGCAACATATTCAACAAAAGGACAGTCCCAAAACCTGTTTTTGACTCTGAGATACTCCAGGACAAGATATTAAAACAAGCATTAACAATAAAGCTATGCAATAGATTTGAAGCTCTATCCATACCAGAGGAAGCCAAATGCGAAATAGCATGGGAAGCCATAAGGGAATGCTACCACGAAATAGCTAAATAAACCCTGGGCTTCCGTAGCAAACCTAAGGACCAGCGGCTGTCCGAGCAAATTTGGCAACTAATAGATGAAAGAAAAAAGATGAAAATGTCTGTCCTCCAACAACAAGTCCCTGATCGTCTTGTTTTCCAAAACGAGCAGTGTAGAGCTGTTGACTAAGCTGTCAAGAAAAGTGCCAGTACTGATAAGTGAAACTTTCTAGAGCTTAAAGCTATGGAGGCAGAAGCAGCAGCAAAAAGAGGAGATTCAAGAACTGTTTACAGAATCACCAATGATATCACAGGGAAACGTCCGACAAATAGAGACAGCCCTGTCAGAGATCCATCAGGGGTGTTGGTGACAGAACAGAGTGCAGTCAATGAACTATGGGCTAATCATTTCGAAAGTTTACTAAATAGACCCGCCCCAAAAGAACCACCTGACATTCCAGAGATTCCCATCTTCTTCCTAAATGCCAATGAGATACTAGAAGCAGCAAAGAAACTGAAAAATTGAAAATGTCGGGGACTGGACTGCATATCTGCAGAGACGATAAAGGCATCAATATCCTCATGTGTCTCCCTTTGGTCTTTACTCTTTACTCGGATTTGGACAATGGCCAAAGTACCATCAAACTGGAAACGCAGCACACTCATCAGGATATTCACAAAAGGAGACGCTACCAAGCCGGGCAACCGGTGGGGTATAAGTTTATTGTCAATACCTGGGAAGATCCTCTCACATATTATCATATAGAGAATCCGAACACAACTAGATCATTACCTCCGAGACGAATAGTATGGAATCCGGTCAAATCGCTCATGTGCGGACCTTATATTTACGCTTAGACTTCTTACTGAAGAAAGCAGGGAGTGACGTTCGAAGATTTATATGATCTTTGTGGACTTCAAGGAAGCCCTCGACTCCGTAGATCGTGAATGAGAACACTGTATGATTTGGGGATATATCTAATTAGTTCAGAAAATCCGAACAAGACTTGATCATCACCTCTGAGACAAACAGTATGGATTCCGGCCAAACCGCTCATGTGCGGGCCTTATATTCACGCTTAGACTTCTTACTGAAGAAAGCAGGGAGTGGTGTTCAAAGATTTATATGATCTTTGTGGATTTAGAGAAAGCCTTCGACTCCATAGATCGTGAAAGAGAACACTGTATGACTTGGGGATATATCTAATTAGTTCAGACTAAGAGAAGTCGCAAAATTTCTTGAACACAAACCAGCTCATATTCAGGCATTAGTTCTTCTAAGAACACAGAACGATTCAGAAAATTACCATTCAGATTCCACGATGCAACACTATACGAGACATTGCTGGGTGTGGCGTCCATTTTGATGGCAAGTCCTTGGCTGGAAATCTCATGCTATAGCAAACGTGGCCTTCCTTGTTGCACAAGACACAGAACACACCGCTATTTCAAGGAAGATCCTTACTTGAGGTATGTTCTTCGTCACCACAGCGGCCACAACGGGGAGATTGAGAACAATCACCTGTGATATGCCCAACACAGTGGCAGGAGTAGCAGCATTTGGGCATAAATTTAAACTGTTCAGCAGGCAGCTTTTCATAGCCAGCTCTGATTGAGTCACTAAGAAACTGATCTGGATACTTTTTACTATCAAACGATCAATATATATATATATATATATATATATATATATATATATATATATATATATATATATATATATATATATATATATATATATATATATATATATATATATATATATATATATATATACATTCTCGTTGTATTTGATTTAAATATATGAGACACAAATTTTTTTCTCAAAATTCTAGAGGGCAGGAGGCAAAGTCTCGATTGTGTTTCTATTGCTCCTTATAAGCGTCAATACTCTGGTATAATTTCAGTCTAACCGGTGAGTTTTTGTTTTATTTTAAGAAAAATTTCAGGTCCTCTCCAAAGAACTTTTTTCTACAATTGGTCTAAAATTATAACACCAAGTAGACTGTAGTTTTAAATTTAACAAAAAAAAAACATTTAAATTTAAGTAAAAAAACAGTAAAAGAATTTGAACAAGAAAAAGCGGGAGATGTACTAAATTAAAAATTTTAGGCACTCAGAACATATTTCTGTCGCAAAAAAAACTTATAGTGAGTTTGCAACGGCAGGAATTATTATACTGGAAAATAACCTTAAATAGCTTATGAAAACGGAACTATCGTATTTGGAAAGAGCTTTGAATGTTGGGTCAAATTTTCAATTTTTCTCTCAGCTGGTGAGCTACTATAAGGTTTGAAATATTTACCAGTATCTTCCCACTTTGAAAAGTAGTTTAGGAAGGCTTATGAAACTATCAGGAGCAGATCCAGAGCCAACGTATAAGAAACTGATTTTTTTTTTTCTTGTTGGCATCATTAACATAATGACTTTTCTGTTTGCTCTTGAGGTTAAGAAAAATCAAACACAGTTTTACTAATAAGGGACAAACTATGCGGCCCTTCCCTACAAGCGGTGCTTTTTGGTAATATTCTTATGCCATACACTAATTGAGTTAACATTGTGCTGCATAAGGAATACGTAATTGAAGCATGATACGGCATAAATAATTGAATTTTCTTTCTGCACCTTCTCGAATTTAACGGTGATAATGTACCCCTCCGGATTAGATATATTACATGTACTTTGTTGGTAATTTATAAAGGGGTAGGGCGTAAATATTTGGTGGTGCACCTTTTTTGGCAAAAACTATCATTATATTGAGTTTAGTCACCTAAGGCGGACATAAATCTTTTCGTCACTTTTTGTTGTGCATCAATTAAAAAAAACTTTCCAAAAAATCAGTTTTTCAAAGAAAAGTAAAGGCCATTTTAAACTTAAGCTCAGCAGACACAAATACCTTTTAAAATTCAAACTCAAAACGACCCGAAATTTCTATTAAAGAATAAATGAAACCCAAAACGAACAGAAATTAAATAAACAATCATAGTAAAAACATACAACAAGCAATAATATAAATGATTAAATAGATCTTAAAGAGAGTAATGCTTAGATTGAAAATTAAAATCAAGGATAAAACGACAAAAAATATTTTCCTATTTTAAGTATAAATGAAACTTAAACCGAACATAAATTAAATAAACAATCAATGCAAACAACCATGCAATAGATAATAATGTAAACTATTAAATTAATCTTAAAACGAGTGAAACTTAAATTGAATATGCAAATCAATCTTTAAACGAACAAAAATCACTACAAACAAGAGTTTGGGTATGGCCTCCTTCTCTCACTGTAAAAGTCTAAAACCTATTGCGTCATTGGCGCTTTACTGAAAACCAATTTTATAACAAATGTTTTCTTTTGTACTTAATATTGAAAATAAACATTAAAATTATAGTAAAATTTTGAACGGATGAGCTTTCAGCAATTAACGTCATTATGCATCAAATATACAGTTTAATTTATAAGCTCTTTTTAAAGTTGTTAAAGACGAATATAGTTACACTACAAACAAGTTTTTGGATACTGCCTCCTTTCCTAACTGTAAATAAAAATATGAAGCCTACTGCGTCATTAACTGAAAACGAATTATATGCGCTTAACTGAAAACGAATTATATTACAAATATTTTCTTTTCCAGTTCTTACAGCATTGAAAACAAAAATACAATTGCAGTGAAATAAATTCTTGAACTGATGGATCTTTCAACAATTAATATCATTATACATCAAATATTCAATTTGATGTTGTTTATACTTTCCAAGACTGATCAAGACGCATATAGTTTTCAGTAAAGCGCCAATGACGCAGTAGGTTTTAGACTTTTACAGTGAGAGAAGGTGGTCGTACCACAAACTCTTGTTTATAGTGATTTTTGTTCGTTTCAAGCTTGACTTGCATATTCAATTTACGTTTCACTCGTTTTAAGATTTATATATTAATTTACATTAATATCTATTGTATGTTTGTTTGCATTGATTGTTTATTCAATTTATGTTCGTTTTAAGTTTCATTATACTCAAAATAGGAAAAAAAAAATTCGTTTTAAGCTTGATTTTCATATTCAATCTAAGCATTACTCGCTTTAAGATCTATTTATTCATTTATATTATTACTTGTTGTATATTTTTGCTATGATTGGTTATTTAACTTCTTTTCGTTTTGGGTTTCATTTATTCTTTAATAGTAATTTCTGGTCGTTTTAAGTTTGAATTTTCAAAGGTATTTATTTTAAAATTAAACTTAAGCTGAGTTTAAATTTAAAATTACCTTTAGTTTTCTTTAAAAAACTTATTTTTCTTAAAGTTTTTTTTTAATTAATTTCTGTGTATTTTCGATTGCAAAAAGTTTCAAGTTTTTAAAAATACCTTATTTCAAAATCAAACTTTCAAAAAAATAAAATATTCTTCAAAGTATCAAAACTGATATCAAAATAACTATCAAAGTGTAAAATGGGTTTATGTCAACCTCGGAGTTCTTATTATCTGATGTTTGAACAAAATTTTTAACAAAATTGCTATCTCAACATTTTTATCGGATGGGTTTGGGGAAAAAGGGCGTGGGGGGACTAATTAAGCTTCGGTCTCTTTTGACCCTTTGAAAGTGAACTAGAACTTTCTATTTTCAAAAATGAGCCATCTCTGAAGTTTATACGAGTATCCCTTCTATAAGAACCATATATATCCCCAGAGTATAACTTACAACGCCAGTCTCTGGGCCCTGGGGGATAGTGTCGACCCTGGAGTTTTAATATCTGATGGTTGAACTATTTTTAACAAAATAGTCACCTCAAATGTTTATCGGATGGGTTTATCCATCCGATACACCCAAAGGCGTGGAGAGTGGGAGGGGCTAGTTGCACTCCGATCTTTTTTCACTCTGAGAAATTGAACTACAACTTTTAATTTACATTCAAATGAACCGTCTCTTAAGTTTATACGAGCAACCCTTTCATAAGAATCACTTAAAGCCCTAGGACATAGCTTACAATGCCTGTCCCCCGGGCCCTGGGGGGACGTGTCGACACCGGAATTTTGTTATCTAACCTTTGAACTATTTTGAAAAATGGCTCTCTCAAAGTTTTTATCGGATGGGTTTGAGGAAAATAGGGCATGGAGATGAGGCCAGTTGCCCTCCGATCTCTTTTGACTCCTAGAAAGTGAACGAGAACTTTCAATTTCCAATCATATGAGCTCTCCGAAGTTTATACGAGCATAACCTCCACAAGAACCATATATGCCCCCAGAGCAATACTTACAACGCCTGTCCCGTGCCCTGGGGGGGGGGTATGTCGATACAGGAGTTTTTCTTATCTGACCTTTGAACTATTTTTAACGAAATACCCATACCTAAAGGAGTTTCTGTTATATGGTCTTCGAAGTATTTTTAACAAAATGGCTACCTCAAATTTTTTAGCAGATGTATTTTGGGATAAAGGGCTTGGGGGACCAGTTGCCCTCCGAACACTTTTGACTCTTAAAAAGGGCACTAGAACTCTCAATTTTCAAATGAATGAGCCCCCTTTGAAGTTTATACGACGACCTTTTCTATATGAAGTGCCTCTGGGAAAAAACTAAGGAAGTGTAGGGGGAGGCTAGATGCTGTCCAATCACAATAGACTCTTAAAAAGTGAATTAAAACTTTCAATTTCCAATCAAATGAGCCCTCTAGGAAGTTTATATAAGCATCCCTTCCATAACAACCATATATGCCCCCTGGGGGCATAACTTACGACACCTACCCCCGGGCCCTGCCGGGCTATGTCGACACGGGAGTTTTTTGTTATCAGAACTTTGAACTATTTTTAACAAAATTTCTATTTCAAAATTTTTATCTTATGCATTTAGGGCGTGAATTTAGGGCGTCCGATCTCTTTTGACCCTTAAAAAGTGAACAAGAACTTTCAACTTCCAATCAAATGATCCCTCTCCGAAGTTTATACGAGAGTCCATTCAATAAGAACTATATATGCCCCTATAGCATTACTCATAACGCCTGCCTCCGGGCCCTGGCGGGTTCCGTCGACACAGGAAATTTTCTTATCTGACCATTGAACTATTTTTAATGAAATGGTTATTATAAAAACTTATCGGATAGGCTTTGGGAAAAACGTTGTGTGGGGGGGGGGGCTAGTTACCCTCGGATATCTTTTGATTCTTAAAAATTGAACTAGAACTTTCAATTTTTAATCAAATGAGCCCCCTCTGAAGTTTATACGAGCATCCCTTTCATAGGAACCGTGTACGCCCCCAGGACAACAATTACAACGCCTATCTCCCGGGCCCTGGGGGGAGTTTTTGTTACCTAATTTTTGAAAAATTTCAAAAAAACTGTTTAAAATATGTAGATGATGGGTTTTGGCAAAAAAGAGCGTGGGGGGGGGGCTTGTTGCCCTTAACTCTCTTGACTCTTAAAAAGTGAACTAGAACTTTCGATTTCCAATCAAATGAGCTCTCTATGAAGCTTATATGAGCGTCCCTTTCATAAGAACCATACATGCCCCTAGGGCATAACTTAGAATGCTTTCCCCGGGGCCCTGGGGGGTTGTATTGACACCGGATGTTTTCTTATCTGACCTTTGAACTATTTTTAACAATATGTCTATCTCAAAATTTTCATCAGATGGGTTTGGAAAAAGAAGGTGTAGGGGGAGGGGGGTAGCTGCCCTCGGATCTCTTTTGACTATTAAAACGTGAGCTCCAACTTTCAATTTCCAATCAAATGAGGCCTCTCGGAAGTTTATACGAGCACCCCTTTCATACGAACCATATATGCTCCAGGGCATAACTTACAACGCCTGCCCCCGGACCCTGCTGGGTTGTGACGACACCTGAGTTTTTTTTATCTGACTTTTGAAAAAAAATTAACTTAATGGCTGTCTCAAAATTTCTATTGGATGCATATAAGGAGAAAGGTGCGTGGGGGGGCCAGTTGCCCTCCAACCTCTTTAGACTAAAAAACTGAACTGAAACTTTCAATTTCCAATCAAATGAGCCATCTCTGAAGTTTTTAAGAGCAACCCTTCAATAAGAACCATATATTCCCTATATTCCCCCATATATTCCCCCAGGGCATAACTTACAACACCTGCCCTCGGGCCCTGGGGGGCTGTGTTGACTCCGGAGTTTTCGTTATATGGTCTTTGAACTATTTAAAAAAAAGCTATTTCAAAGTTCTTATCAGACGGGTTTGAGGAAAAAGGGTGTGGAGGGGGGGGGATAGGTGCCCTCCAATCTTTTTTGACTCTTAAAAACTAAACTAGAACTTTAAATTTCCAATCAAATGAGTCCTCTTTGAAGTTAATACGAGCATCCTTTCCATAAAAACCATATATGCCCCCAGGGTATAACTTACAACGCCTTCCCCCGGGCCCTGGGGGGTTGTGTCGACACCAAAGTTTTTGTTATATGATCTTTCAACTATTTTTAACAAAATAGCTATCTAAAATTTTCTGTCGGATGCATTTGGGAAAAGTGGGTTTGGGTCGGGGGAGATGGTTACCCGTCAATAACTTTTGACGCTTAAAAAGTGAATTAGAACTTTCAATTTCAAATCAAATGGCCCCCTTCTGAAGTTTATACGAGCATTCCTTCCATAAGAACCATATATGCCCCCAAGGCATAAATTATAACCCTTGCCCCTGAAGACTGTGGGGTGCGTGTCCTGGTCAAACGTATAATTTCCAGAACTTTCAAACGTTGAACAAAATGGCTATATCAACATTTTGATTGGATGTGTTTGGGGAAATGGTGGGCTTGGAAGGGGTATCAGTTGCCTTAGAATCCCTTTCGACTATCAAAACGGGAACTAGCCATTTAAATTTCCAATCGAATGAGCCTTTTCTGAAGTTTCCACGACAACGCTGTCTATACAACACCTTTTATGCCCCCAGGGCATAACTTTCAACCGTTTTCCTGCGGACTGGGGGGGGGGTTGTCATCCTCAAAGACCTAATTTCCAGAACTTAAAACTACGTTGAATAAAATGGCTATATCAAAATTTTGATTGGGGTAGTTTGTGGAAAAGGTGGACGTGATAGGGGGGTTGGCTGCCCTCCAATCACTTTCGACTATTAAAAAGGGCACTAGGCCTTTGAATTTCCAATTGAATGAGCCCTTTTTGAACTGTCTACGTCAACGCTTTCTATAAGAACCTTATATGTCCCCAGGGCATAACTTACAACCCTTGCCCTGAAGGCTGTGGGGGAGTGTCCTCCTCAAAAACATAATTTCTATGTGGAAATCAACTACGCTGAACAAATTGGCTATCTCAAAATGTTGATTGGATGTGATGGGGGGAATGATGGGCGTGGGGGGGATATTTGCCATCCAATCACTTTTGACCCTGAAAAAGGGCACTAGAACTCTCGATTTCCAATCAAATGAACCACCTTTGAAGTTTCTACGACAACCCCTTCCATAGGAAGTGTCTCTGGGAAAAAAAAATAATAATAATAAAACATTGGAGCCGTATGGCCTTTACTATAGGCAACGCTATAGCGTTGCCTCTGATAAGAGAAGTAAAACCGAGCAAAACTTAATGTTTAAATTCAAACTTTTTTCTTATGTAGATAAAGACAGTAGCTGAAACTAATATAAAACACAAATTCTACTGTCTTTAAACTAATATAAAGACAGTAGCTGAAACTAATATAAAACACAAACTTCGATCAACTTATCTATGTCCCACCCATTTTAATTGTATTTTGGTAATATAAATATTGATCCTATTTACGATATTATATTAGAAAATGAACCCATATTCAAAAACAAAGTCTTGTAAAATGTCTAATAGGTTAGCTCAAGTAACAAACCTAAACGACTGGCAGCATCAAAAGCCTCTCAAAGAATTATGTCACAATAATATAATCTAGTTCATATGTTATTTTAAATTTTTAATCCAGTTCCTTTTGTGGTTTCATGAAGGTAGCTGCCAATTGTATATTATATATTTCAGGTTAGTCTATTTTAGGTATACAAATTTTTTAGTTATATTTTTTAGTTTTAGTTCCTAGTCTTTTTTTTGCTCTACGCTGAAGACGGATTGTTGTATACGGGCGAAAAATTGTGATTAAATTTTTTTTTCTCTTCGTTTTCATTTACTGGTCATAGACCCGTTTGCCATCTTTATATTCATTTCTTTGTTTTTGTTATGGCTGGCCAGTTCGGCTTTAGATCTTTTAATTATATTCTCGACTAAAATCAGAAACTTTTTAATTATTTTATAAACGTGGAAGATCCGATTTAATGAATGAATGATCTTTATTACCGATCTATAACAAAAAAAAAATAATAAAACGGCGGAGCACAATAAAAGAAAGGAAAACAAAACAAACATGTCGTAAAGATATACACAAATTATTAATAATTCCAAATCTAAAATAGTGTGCTATTCCACGGGTGAGAAGAGGACTGGTTACTTAGTTTCTGAAACTGCTCATCCCCGGCCTGAACCAGTTTTACCACAATGAAACGGTTAACGATGTACCTTATCTTGAACCACCGAGAGGCTTGAAGCAAAAACTTTACATACTTAAAATAGCACTTTCACAACACTCGCCTATCAGACTTAGTAAAAAGGTCCCGAAATGGGGTGAAATATAAAATGTGCAGGAGAGCCACACTATTATAGATTCGCGAAAGGGCTTTTCGTTCCAGATTAAGCTGTGATTGAACAACACTAGCACATGTAATTCTAAGTTTGCGTTCAGCATTCCGAAGCAAAACCTTCCGTGTCTTTTTAATCGAAGACCCAATCGGGAGACCTAAATATGTAAGTACAGTGGTGGGTGCCACCTCACTTTCACGTAGATACAAACTATCAGGCACATAACTCCCGTGTAAATTAAAATTGAGGACTTGGGACTTCGTAGCATTCATAATTAGTCCTATTTTGTTGATATCTATCAAATAGGTTATCAAAACTCCGTTCAAGACTAGCTATTATCCCGCGCAGATTTAACAAATTGTCCTCATAACAAAGCACTGATGTATCCATCCCTTTTGAAATGCAACAAGTAGGTAGGCCAATCTGTGCAGGAAGAGACGCGCTATTGTAGATAATCGGGGATTTGATGGCTCCTTGCTTTATTCCGGTGAATACAGCTAGCGCACTTTCCGAAAGTACATTTCCCAACTTCAAACGAACTTTTAGATGCCTATACATGCAATATAATGGGAAAATTACCTCAAGACTCATACCACAGCTATATAACTCCAACATGGCCTGCGAGTGTATAAGGGAACCAAAGGCATTCATAACATCGTAGGCCCCGAGAACCAGAGTGCTCCCAGATGCTTCTGTGTCTCTGAGTATATTACAGAGACTTCTAAGAGCATGGAAGCAACATAAACCCGACTGGAACCCAAACTGGAATGGTGGCATAATACACTTTTCTTTTAAGTGGTCAACTACCAGAAGCTCAAATATCTTTACGAAAACGCTTGACAAGGCCACTGGCCTATATGATGAACATGATGATTTTGATTTACTCTTTTTCAGAATTGGGTTAATCACTCCAATGCATAAACTGCCAGGAACGACACCGACGTTAAAAACCATTTGAAAAAGTAGTGCAAGGCGGTTATAGAGGAGGTCACTTGCGGCAATAAAATGCTCAGCACAAATACTGTCGGTGCCAGCTGAGAATTTCTTCTTTCTAAGCTTCAACATAGCCTCCTTAATAGCAGATGGTGTTGTCACAATAGAATGCGGTTTTTGAATAGAATTAAGCAACGAAGCCATCTCACTATCGAAAGAAATTTCTACACTGCTGTTGGATTTTACAAACTGACTTCTGAAAAGGGTAACCCACTCAGACTCTGGGATGCTACCGGAACCCTCATTGTTCTGCTTCTCAGAAAGAATACGAAACTTCCAAAGGTAATAAGGGTCATTTACAGTCTTCTCGGCAGTAATTGACTTGACCGCCGCTAGATGCTCCTGCAGAGCATTCCTAAATAGATTAATAGATGAGACCTAGTTCTTTAAAGTTTTCAGCGCTGAGCAGATGCCGGTTGAAAAATAACCATGATTAATTGTGATTGCACTCTGGAAAGCCCCCATACCCTACGGATCTTAGAACAGGTTTGCTTCAAAATAAACTGATAAAGAAACTTTAAAATAAGTTGAAGCGAATATATTAAAATGAGATTTTAATGTTGTTTTTTTTTGTTTGCTCACTTATGATTGCTGAGCACACATAATCAGAATAAAAAAGAGTTTCTACGCTACATGACAATCACTTTATGGAATTCTACATCTTGAGTGAGAACTTATCCATTCAACTTAGTTGTTTCGAGGAATATAGTCAGATATTAACATAAAAACTTCACTCACAGAATTTGTATTACTCAATAAGACTATTCTTCTGTCCTTCATAATTCGTAACTGTGCCAACTGATAATCGAATAAAATATTTCCAATGTTCTTGAATACGAGTAACAAGTCGTTATAAAACTCTTGTTTATAACAAGTTGTCAAGAGTTGAAGTTAAAACCTTGAAATAATATCTTTGGTGCGTTTTCATATATTTAAAATACAACGATCAAGTAGCAACTGGTTTAGATCGGTAAGAATATCAAGAGCCATTCAGTGGTGACGCTTCATCGTCCTTTAATTCTCCACTTAAGAAAGAAAACAAAAAGTATAAGTATGGGCCAAATAAAACCACACTTTTCTTCATAGGGTGATGTTGCTCAAATGGCCCTAACTGAATGTCGATATGCTGCAAGGCGTAAGAGGAGCCGAGATGGCCGGCCTGTTGTTGGCCGCTTTGGCCGAAGAGCTGGTGGTCAATTTCCATCAAGAAGACTTATTGCAAACAACATATTAAACTTCTGTGGATATAAGCAGTTCTGCAATTTTCCAATTGGATTTGGGATGAATTTAGCTCTTGTGGGTGTAGCAGGTGAGACAAATATCATGGTAAACAGAAAAAATTTGCGAGGGTCGTAATTTTGCTGTCTAGAAAGAAGGGATGGAAAGGAAGATATTAGAGACTATCAAAATATGAATAGTAAAACATAATTAAGTATAAAGCTAAACAGATTATTTTTAAACATAAATACAAATAGGTCCAAATCTAAAATGACTAAAGCATATATTCAATATTTGTAGCTGGTCTTTGAAACAAAGATGATATAATACATAGAAACAGATCAATTTTGACAAAATCAAGGTAAGCTTTGCGATAGACCGTATCGGAAGATCATTTGGCTTTATAGGCCCACTGATAAAATTTATGAAAGAAAAACACATTCGTGGCTTTAACGCTGCCATGCCAATCCTCTTTTGGTAGAAAACAATTCCACTACTTTGTGTGTTTTTTTTATGTATTTAGATACTGAGAATGCATTGGGTGCATTTTCTTTGAATTTAGTCTAAATTTCTAAAAAAAAAAGGGAAAACAAAATTATATTCTGTCACAAAAATATTTTGCAATTTGTGTCATTAAAACTAACGTTTCGAAGTTTTGCGTGTGCGTGGAATTCAAGAACCATTGTGTTTTAATCATCTACTTGCGTGTGCGTGGAATTCAAGAACCATTGTGTTTTAATCATCTACTTGCGTGTGCGTGGAATTCAAGAACCATTGTGTTTTAATCATCTACTTCGGCGCAAAAATCTTGAAAGCAAAAATCGAAAAAGGGCTTTTCAGGTTATCTTCTGAAATAGTTGTGAGTTATTTGTACCTTAAGTGTAGCCTTAGTTGTTACTCTTCATAGAAATTATGCAAAGAGTCTAGGGTACACTAGGAATTTTTTTGGGGGGGATAAGAAAATACAAACAAATGACACTTAAACAATCTAGAACCTTCTCGGGGATAGGGGCTGAGCTTCAGCCTCTCCCGTTTACGTAACTGGTTGCCTGTAGCAAGGAGCCATTAGCGTTCAATGCGTCATTTTTTATTTACTTTTATTTTCTAAACAACCACTTCATACAGAAGGGGCTGTTGAAAAAAACTTAACAGCGGGATTACTAACTGGGAGTCAAGAGTTTGAAGAATGAAAAGTGACTGGAGGGTAGCTAGCCCCGTTCCATGCCCTTTTTAGCTGCCCTTCCCCTAAAGATATAAAATAAAAATCTCAATAATCCAGTTTTGTTCAGATTGGTCTAAACGTCAAATAACTATGCCTCTAGGGATGACATTATTTGTGCAATTTCAAAATACTGGGAAGGGCAAATTTGGAGCCAATTTTACCGAATCAAGTGAAAAAGACAGTGAAAATGAAAAATTATATATTAAATAAAACTAACTTGTTATCCTGGATGCTTGAATTATGCAAGATTATCTTAGTTTTGAAAAAATTGTTTTGTAGATACTAAATTTCAGCTGGGATAGGGGGGGGGGCAAATTGGGTTTGTCAAAAGGGCTATGGGTATTAAGTTGAACTTTTCAGGGCTCGGTGAGGGGGATGTAGAACAAAATCATAAGAAACTTTTTGCATACAGGCTGTCAAAAGAGCGTGTGTGCCATATTTCAGAAACGGCTATGGTATTAAGTTGAAATTTTGAGGCATTTTAAGGGTGGTCTTGAACAAAATCAAGATGCACTAATTTCATCCAAGTTGGGCAAAAGGAAATCTGCGAAATCTCACGAGTGGCTCAGACAATCAAGTTGAAACTTACAGGGTGTGTTGGGTTGAACATTTTAAGGGATGGTCGATTAATATTATTCCATGCTCAAGATTGTAACATGATGAGCGTCATAATGGTGTCAGTTCTATAGAATCGCAAATATTATGCAGATTTTCAATCCATATCTTTGAATGATATTCCAACTTACCCGTCTGAAGTTCTATTGTACAACTGTTTTCAAAATTTGAGGCAATATTTTTTCCGTAATATAAGGAGCAAGCCAAAATTTTTATTTATAGGAGAAAAATTAAAAAAAAGTTTTATAAATATACCTTTTGTTAACTAATAAAAAAGAACCAATAGAAGTGAATTAAAAACAACCAGAAATAAGATTTTAGAACTTTTTAAACTTAATTAAAAAAACAAAAACAAAGAAAATCTTAAACGTCTTCTTTTTTATAACATTAATAAACTCAATGTTGCTTAGACTTCCAGGAACGAATATCAATTGTCAATCTACGTCTCATTAGTTCTTTTCAGTAATTTTGGTGATTTTCTTTCTTTTTCGTTGATGCTATAATAAATTAACTCACAGTTCGAAATAAAAAATGACACCAGTTAAGCACAAATGACGTTTTGATTTTTAAAAGGCATAAGAGGTATTATCCCTATTTTTGTTTGGGGTAATTTCTGTTCGTTTTGGGTTTCACTTCTCTATTGGTAGATATTTAAAATATCTACCAATATCTACCAAATTAAAACATATATTGTTTTACGCTTGAATCGTTATTTGAGTTCATTTCTGCTCGTCTTTTGTTTAATGAATAGGTTTATATATATATATATATATATATATATATATATATATATATATATATATATATATATATATATATATATATATATATATATATATATATATATATATATATATATATATATATATATATATATATATATATATATATATATATATATATATATATATATATATATATATATATATATATATATATATATATATATATATATATATATATATATATATATATGTAACAGATTTTTATTTTACTTTCATGCAATGCAAACCTCGTTCCTGTTTTAGGTTTTCCAGACATTATCGCTGCTGGTGGTGGATCTTCATCGTATGCGTCGGGTTAGAATGTGCAGATTAAACACAGTCAGCTATTTATTTAATTTATTATACTATTTTTGATTTGGTTTTTGCTTTTTACTGTTTACATTAAATTATTCTTCCATTTCTTTGTTTATTAAAAGACAGTCAAAAAAGGACAGGAAAATATCCTTAAAAACTTGTCAAGTTAAAAAGTTTATGATTTGTAAAAAGTTTATGTTTGGTTTTTTTTTCAACATCTTCCTCAGCACGCCATGAAAGTTCCACTGCAATATCCTAAGCAGTTTCTGGGACATTGTTGAAGCGTAATTTTTTACAACCTGCATGCATGTAGTTTGTTTGGGTTTAGTTAAACATCCTCTCAATATTCCCTAAGATACTTACCCTCAGCATTAGCAGTAGTAGTAGCAGTAGGAACAGTAGTACTTGTAGTAGCAGTAGTAGTAGTAGTAGTAGCAACAGTAGTAGTAGTAGTAGTAGTAGTAGTAGTTGTAGTAGTAGTAGTAGTAGTAGTAGTAGTAGTAGTAGTAGTAGTAGTAGTAGTAGTAGTAATAGCAGTAAAAGAAGTAGTAGCAGCTTGCAAATACTACCATTTGTTTACTTTTTCAGTTTACGAGTGGCAAACTGAAATATTCATAGCGTTAATTGATTTCTTAAAGGCGTTCGATTCAGTACATAGGGAATCACTATGCAGAATACTACCATATTAAGAACTCACAGACAAGATTATTAGCCTTATTTTGCTTTATACAATTACCAGCTAGCCGCCGTTCGAACCGACGATGGAGACCTGACGGGATGGTTCCAGATCAATTTTGGTGTACGACAAGGTTGAAGCAATAAGTTGGAACTTATTGCTTTGAGCTACTCCAAGGGTTTTGTTGATAACCCCTTTTGACAACCTGCATGCACACAGCGTGCAGGCTGGCTCCTTTCTTCTAATCAGTTGGGACACTCTCGGTTTCCCTAATCTGATCCAAAATTTCGTAGAGAGGCTTCGTCATGGCCGAGGCGCCATATTTCAATAATTCAGGTTGTACGCCATCAATTCCTGTAGCTTTGCCATTTTTCAGGTTGTATAGTACGGTTTTCACTTCCAGTAGGCTATTAGGTTCAACGTTGATTCCAAGATCGAAGAGTGGAACACCTGGTGGAGACTCCATGGGATTTAAAGGGGGAGGAAAATTAAGTACTTCATTGATGTATTCTCTCCACCTGCTATCAATATTTTCTTTCCTCGAAAGCAGTTTGTCAGTCTTAATTTGAACAGCGCATGCCTGCTTCGCCAGTCACCAGTGATCTCTTTGGTTATTCGATGTACCGTTCTACTGTCGCCTTTGCTGGCAGCCGCCTCAGCTTCGGCTGCTTTTGTCTCCAAAAAGCAACGTCTGTCATTCCTTGTGGACCGTTTTACAGCCTTGTGGATTTGTTTATATTTGGCCTTAAGTGGGTCTTTGTGGTGAGGGGTGAAGTTACTATCACAGGTGTCTAGCTGGATCTTTATATCTGTTCTCTCTTGCATGAGGTTCCACGAGCCATTGCTGATCAACAGTTCACTTTTCTTTTTTGCGTATCCAACCGACTCTTCAGCGGCTCCCCTTAAACACTTCACAATTAAATTCCACTTCTGACCCACTGGGACACCGGTTTCATCGGATGTTAGGTTTGCAAAGTTGTTAGAAAGGGCAACACAATGTGCTTGCCTCACTTGTCTATCCCGGAGCTTCAGAATGTCAAACACTTTCATAGTCTCTTTGCGCTTGGTAATAGCCTTTAATTTTAGTTTAAAACTAGCTATCACTAGTTGGTAGTCCGAGTATGAATCGGCCCTACGAAAAGTACGTACATCTTCCAGACAACGTCTGTGACGTTTTCTAATAAGAGCGTGATCAATTTGGCTCCTTGTAGTCTCATCAGGTGAAGTTCATGTATATTTGTGAATTTTACGATTAGGGAACCATGATATTCCAACAACTAGACCACGGCTAAGGCAAAAGTCTATTAATCGCACTTTGTTGTCATTTATCACACCAAGACTGTGCTTGCCAATCACTTCAGGGGCATAGCTGCGGTCATTACCAACTTTAGCATTGAAATCAACCACACAAAACGAGAATGTTATGTTCAGGTACTGAGTTGACTAGATCATTTAAATCAGAACAAAACGCATCATTCAAAGAATCATCAGCCTCATTCGTCGGGGCATAAGCAGAAATAACTGTCATTTTGGACTGAGAACTAGCGAAACGAGCTTTTAGCATCCTCTTATTTTTTAGCATAAATTCGAGTATCAATTTCTTAGCTGCTTTGCTCACAGCTAAGGCAACCCCAGCTTAACGCCTCCTCTCCTTTCCAGGAAGAAGACTTCATATCCATCAACATGCATTGAGCTAGAGCCTATTAGTCTTGCTTCTGATACAGCTGATATTGCGACATTATAGGACCAAAGGATTTTAATTACACCCTAAATGCAGCCAGGCTGGGTATCTGGATTGATCGTCCTGACGTTCTAAAGTGCAAGGCGAAAAGATTGCTTCGTTGTCAGAAAACGTCTCCGGGGTGGTCCATGGTCGTCATCTGTGAAGTCAAATCAGATCCGAGGCAATTCGCTCTCAATGCGAAAATCATCGTTTTTTACGGGAACAGGTGATTGGCCTGTCGTCCAACCCTCCTCCTTTTTGGCTTGGGACAGGCTGCTCCCTAATACCCCGGAAGGCATGGATCCTTGCAGGCGGAGTTGCCTCAATAGCAGTCACAATAGAAAGAGTAGTTATAGTAGTAGTAGTAGTAGTAGTAATAGTAGTACTAGTACAGGTAGTAGTACTAGCAGTAGTAGTAATGGTAGCAGTAGTAGTAGCAGTCGTTTCAGTAATTGCGTGTACATATTAGATCCGTTCTTTTGCATCTTACATCTAAGATCTCACGTCTTTCTACAAAGATTTCCGTTCTTTTAACTCATTTTTGTTCTAAGATCTTACAACTCACTGATGTTAGCAAAAAGTGTGAAAGACGCCATATTTCTGCCGTATAGAATGATGATGAGAGAACTTTGATGACATACTCATCATTGTTCTTAGATTGCTGATCAGAGCAGAATGATAAAAGACGTTTGCATAAGAACGCTATAAGATATAAGATCTAATATTTCACTTTTAAGAGTTCTTTGTCAAAAGATGTAAGATCTTAGCACAAAGATGAGTAAAGGAACGGCCCTATTGTATTTGGTCAATTGATCATTCCCCTCATCATTTCCTGAAAGTTCCAACTTAATACTCTAAGCCATTCCTGAGATAAGCCCTTTTGACAACCTGCATTGACAAATCCGTGTTTTCATTTAGTTCAAGATTCATCTTGGCATTTTCTGAAAGCTTAACCTGAATACCCTTAGCCTTTTTGGATACCAAAGGTCAAACATGTCCCCCCGATCCCTGATAAAAAAAATACTATTTATAAACAACAGACAAATTGTACAACTTACAACCCTTGCCCGAAGGCTGGAAGGTTGACATCCCCAGAGCCATAATTATGGATGCTTTCAACTATGTTTGAACAAAGGACTATCTTAAAATTTTTATCCGACGAATTTGGGAGGGAAAGGTACGTGGGAGGGGGCTGGTTGCCCTCCATTCGCTTTTGACCTTGAAAAAGGGAACTAGAACTTTCAATTTGATATCATACGAGCACCTTTCGAAGTTTTTATTACAACTCCTTCCATATATAGCGCCTAAGGAAAAAAATTGAATAAATAATACATTGTGCCCACTTCGTTTTTTACTTAGGCAGCACTATTGCGCTACCTATAATCGAAAAATGAAGACCCAAAACTAAAAAGGTAATGTTGTTTTCGATATTTACGAATTTCATGGGTTATATGCTATATTGAGTTGATTCAAACCATGATTGATCAATTAGAATCCACCTGAGAAACTTTGTTCTATATCATAGGTCCAAAACACTAGGTTCTGTGTCAAAATCCTAGGTTCCAGATTTTATGTCATGAGGCCAAAATCCATAGGGCAAATGAGGACCTATTTGACCTATTTGACGTTTTTGTAACGCTCTTTACCAGGGATAACCCGCGGTTTTTTCTATTAGTTTTGAGAAAGTTGTAGAGCAAGATTGATGTATTAGGTATAATTTTTTTTTTGCTTATTGTAATCAAAATGTTAAGTTAAAGAAAATCCGTGGGATATGCCATTCTCCCTTTCTTGGAAGACAAAATGTTTATTAAACATGAAGTTGGGGTGGGGGGGGGGGGGGGGGAGGGGTAATTTTTTTTAGTGAACAAAGGTGATTTTCAAGTCCCCCTGGAAAAAAAGGGAATACTAAATCTTGTAAACCAAATCTTAATAGTCAATTATCGCAACACTTACTATACTAAGGTCACCAAAAGCCGTGAATATTTATCCAATAATCGAAGATTCAATACTAAAACCAGCAATATTGTTTTTAAATTTGCTAGTTTTGTAGTTTATATATGGCTCCAGGTCGGGTCAAATCGGAAAATTGGCCAATGGGATTTGTCTAAGAAACCTGATTCTATTTCATACAAATATAGGGCTGTAATACCTGAATCCAGGATATTGAGATTGTAATATGATTTAAATAAATCGAATCATCTGTTGTTTCCTGGAAATTTTTCAAAATTCTTGGTGAGACAAAGAGAAAAACAAAAGGTGAGAAGGCCTAAGACAAGACTAAGTTTCTTATGAAACGGAAAAACGGATAAATAGCAATGTCATTTTCCACGTGGAACAAATGTGTGAGCACAATGTTTTGCAAGGTACAGACATGAAAATATTTTACAAAATATTTGGGGGGGGGGTGTAGTTCTTGAGAAAATAATTTTTGGCCAGAAAAACATCCATCTTTTTATCATATTGTAAATAGTTTGACTTTTTGCACCTACTATTCTTAAAAAGGATACCATACAGGGTGGACAACTCCTCAGCCTCACTCTAGCCCTGATTAACTAGAAAAATAATTATTTTCCAAACGAAAGTAAAAAGTAACATTGAAACTTAAGCAAACACAAATTATTTTACTATGAGGGCTTCTCACACTCCCCCCCCCCCTTC